>NC_134568.1:218046672-218296672 GCF_050947875.1 Dermacentor variabilis
ATTGCTGAACTTCCTTCCTTTAGCAAGATTTAGAGATACTGGCACAGACAAGCCTGTTCGGAGCAGGGTATGCAGCGGAAGGCCCGTTCATGCGCCTCTCCCATTTATGCTTAACATTCGACTGCAGTGGATCTTGCGTTAGTCACATATTTAGAGAGAGCGCTTCTCTATCTCAAAAGTGAAGAGCTACACAAATTACAACATACTTGGTAAACGAGAAGAGAGGGACCTAACCGAGGCGCCCGATTTTTATTAGTCATACATACTTACATACTTGGTGAAGCACTTTAAAAATCGGAATGTACATACGCACGTGATTGAGTGCAAACCTACCAATTCCGGAATTACCGACTCGTAAGCTGGCATTGCGTTTTATTTTTCTTGAGCAGCATAGCTATATGTACACTTCCAACGCAGAAAATCTTACCTCTTGGGGTGGAACATCAAAGGTTAGCGTCCTGAGATCAACCTTGGTGTAGTTTTCGATGCAGGGGAGAATGAAAAAGATACCTGCAAGAGGAAGCACTGGTCTGAACACACATAGCCGCTGGCAAATGGGAAAACGGTCGCAGGTAAGACAAGGTAAAGCAGCCAGCATCGGTGTGTGTTCTTATTGAAGAAGCCCCATGCCCCGAAGTGCGGGGCATGGTTTGCTTCTTCAATAGAGGCAGGCGAGCGCCTGACGGCCAGACACGTGTCGTAATTGCTGCTTGTTTCAGACATTGCTGTATTCGTTAAGTTAGGAGATAGTCGCAAAGCGAGACGTGACAAGCAGAAGTGTGTTTCCTTACCGGGCCCTTTCGATCCCCCTTGCAGGAGTCTTCCCAAACGGAAAATAACAGCGCGTTCGTACTCCTGGACGACCTGCAATTTGCAAAGAAGAGAAGAACAATGCATTGCGTCCGTTACAAAGTGAAAAGGAGAGTGCTCGAAAATTCTGAAGGCGTAGTTTTCGTGCTGACCTAATTACGTATTATGTGCTGATGCATTTCACTAACTATCAGCATTACTCACTCCATACGACATAGGTTTCTCTGGTTTAAGCACTACACAACTTCACGTTGAGCTGGTTTCTGCGACATATTTCGCGCGAACAGCATCGGTTTGAACAGCTGGTCGCCGTGCGGCCTGATGCGTGCCTCGATGGTAGCGCTACTGTTATGTGACTTCGCGTTGGGGCCCGTTCTTTTGAAAACCCAAACAAAAATCCATCGTTGAAAAATGACGCAGTAATTAGTTATCTGCTGATATTTTGCGCTGCGCAAGTTCAGTTGGTCGACGCCAATGGACATACGTCAGCGAAGAAAAGAAGAAAAAAAGTTCGAGCAGCCAGCTGGAGGAGTGTAGGCGCTTTACAAGATGTGCCACGTAACTTGAGCCAAACATTAAAAATGTGCAGATGCCACGGGGCTGGACAGAACTGAGGTAATGTTGTTTGCCGTCGCTTGGAGGTAGTGAGATTATTTTTTTTCAATCCGCGTAATTAGATAATTAGTCTTAATTAATTAACCCAGTTCTCAAATATTACAATGAGATTAAAAGTGTCAATGAGAACGTTGTAGAGCAACACGAAAAACTCTCGATACAGCTTTCTGTTGCTCGATACGTGCTGCATAGAAGTATTTTTCCCAGCGTGGAAAAGCCCGCAAATGCACGCAAAATTGCCACGCGAATGGCCGCTCGAGGCACTTGCGACGATGTTTCCATTCCTAATAAACGTGGTAAATTATTAGAAGTATTTTTTTTTTCATGAGTCGTTAGCAATGCTTACTGAAAAGAGAAGCAATACTAAGACACATATTATTCACGTGCATTTCAGACACCGTTGATAAAAGACTCTGCCGAGAGGGTGACTGAAGTCCGCAGGCTCTTTCCAGGGTAAAAAAAAAGCACGCAAAGCAATCATAAGCGAGGTGAACATACAGCGACAGATTAATTCTATAAGCATAGGCTATGCATGCCTTTATATATAATTGTTAATTGGCTACCTCCTTCTCTTTGAAGAAAATAATAAACTTTATCCTGTGCATATATTTAAATATATTGTTATGTGCATGGTGTCTACAGCGGAAATTTAAAAGCAATGTTGAAGTGAGAAAATACGGATGAGGCAGCCGCCGCTGATGCTTGTCCTCCTATTGCCAGGATTTGTAGAAAAAAACGCGAAAGTATGAATTAAAAGCCGTGCACGTCCGCGCCAACAATGAAGCAGCAAGCTATTAGCCACAATAAAATTTTAAGCGAAAAAGTCGAGGGAACTCATCCGAAACCTCAGATGATGTGGGTGACAAAACTCTGACAATGACACTTTAGGTGGGGGAGGGGGGGAGCTTCAGCCCCCTCCGGAGAGTTCCCCCGTAGTCGGTGCCTATGGTACATGGCGTCACAGCGGGAATGACTCGTGCAACTACTCACAATATGAAAGCGGCGGCTACATTCAATCTGCACCGCCTGTGTCGCTTGATATGTGAAGGTGTCCCTATGGCATTTCGAAACTCCCTATGTGTCCTCAAGCAACAGTGCCCTCTACCTCCCTGCACTCCTGGCCACTACTGGTTTGAGGATCCGGAACAGATGTTTGCGGCCTTATCTGCAGAAAGCGGCGAGTTCTAATCCCACAGTTTCTTGTGAGTTTGAATTTTCTTTCTTTAACGAGTTGAAACTTTATTGTAGTTTCCAATAAAGTTTTCCAGCACAGACGTTCAGAGCATGAAATAAAAAATCCTAAACAGCAAAATAAGGTAAAGGTGCGCTCACCTTGATGCAAAAAAGCAATGAGAAGGGAAAGGTGGCCACGACAATCACGAACGACAGAACGGTGAGGATCCAACCACAGATCCCGAGTCCAGCTTCCGCGGATTCTCCTGAAATTGAGAACACCAACTGTCTAGTATACATACCAAGCATCCAGGACATGCAATCGGCAAAGAAAATCTGCACGGATGCAGAAGAGCTAACGTAATAATTATTTTAATACATATCCACACATGAATGTATATTACACCTCGCATTAATATTTTGTTGGTTCACTGGGCTCGGCACTAAGCCTCAACTGACGCTGATTGTATTATCTAGCACTTATCAACAATGTGTGCAGTTTGAAACAAGCCATGCGCACGCACAAAAAAAAAAGAAAAAAGGATTCCGCTTATGCACAGTTTGTTCCCACGATGCGGGCATCGCCGTGATGTTCATAATGCGGTAATGCGCCCGCCACTGAGATTGAAGCTCTCGGTTTCTATAGGTTTGGAAGCCAGTATTTTAGTCCCTCTCAATGCTCGTCGCTTTCAACACATATCACTATGTTTGCGAGCTTCGAAGTTTGCTTTGGGTGGTTTCAGTCTCTCCCTTAGTCCTTTTCCCCTTTTTCTTTCATTTTCTCTCTCTTTTTCATGAAAAAAAAATTCTGTAAAGACGCTAATCTGACGGGTCACTAACGTCAGGCGATGCGATACCCATTCAGGGGATTGTACAAAAATGCCGGCGCGTTTAAAACGCCTAACGAAAACACCTTTTCACAGCTGAAGGCTGAAACCATGGCCGTCCACGTTCCTCTAGAGCACCAACTCGGGCATCCCGTCGACATAATGTCGTCTTCGCCCGCTATATGCTGAAGTCCTGCTGCGGTCTCCGAAATAAGCGCAAGTACGCCACCACTCTCAGAGTATGCGTGGCGCACAAAACGTGCCACATATTTCCAAGCGCGAGTCTTGTTCTCGGAGTGTGGTTTGGGTTATTAAACACAGTGAGAATGTTAGTTTGTTGATTTCTTTTATATTTTGCCTGATCTATGGCGTGATGCAGCCACCGCCAGGTGACCCCGGTTTCAGCTGACCACGACAGGCTCTTTCAAACTATCGAGAGATAACTTTTAACGGGGGCTCCTCGGCTGTCGTGTATATATGAAGGTTCATAGCAGAAAACCGCATAGAAACGAATATACAGAAGCCGGTCCGGAGGGCACAAGGCTACAGGTCGTGTAATAGCTAAAATGTTTAAAGGTTACAAACAGAGTCATTGCTAAAACAGCATTAAAATGTCACCTAGCCGCTGACACCAAAATGGTACCTAGCCATACTGAAATTGAAACTGAAACTGAATAAACTTACTTGTACTAAAGAAGAAAATTTACTTCAAAACAGGCAAGAAATACGATAACTATAGAAAATGAACAATATTCTAAAAGGATAATTGTGAAACTTCATAAGTTATTAAGAGAATAAAGAAATGAATGTACCAAGCGATGAACAACGTTTAATATGAGATGGTAAAGCGTTCCAAATAGATAAAGTGGAAACATATGCGGCATATCGACCATAATTAGTCCGTATTACAGGTAGCAAAAAATTTCTCTAAGACACAAATTTGGTAGGGTTAGTGCTAAGGAGAATAACCATGCAAAATACGCTTGATAGTGTAAGATAATTGCAAGACGGTGTAGACGAAATAAATAATCGAATTGAATGGAACGGTCAGTGGCGAGCACATTCGGTTTTCAAAGCGTATTGCCGCAGGGGCGTCAGTTCGATTACCTGTAGTGCTTTACTGGGCCAAGTTGTGTTTTTATTTTCGACATACATTTTGATACTGTAAGGCTGAGGAAGAGGAGGTCGACGACGACGGTCTGACGAGATTGAGAGACACAACAAACTTAGTTTCAAACTCCTAATTCCCGTCGCACTAAGACATTGCTGCGCCAGGCACAATGCACCGCAGAAAGAACCAACCTGACCGGCAATAGCAAAATCCAGACAGCTGTTTACATTTGCCTAAGGCAGCAGCAAGCTTGCTACGCTCAAATGTGAAAATGTTCGCTTTCACGCAGGTTGCAGTCTTAAAATTCCGGGGTTTTACTTTCTGCTATTTCATTATGAGGCGCTCCGTATAGTGGGGGCCTCCGGAGCAAGGTTACTATCTTAAGAGCGAGCTCCTTGGCGCGCAGGCTTGTATAAGGTAAAGAATTCAAGGTGCGCTTTACGCTCATGGCATTTGGTTCGCTCGTGGGGTTCTGGAAGTAAGTAGTAATGAAGGGACACGTTTTAAATATACATGCTCCAAGTATTGCGCGCGATCGAGGGAAACGGGAGTGACCCCGCGTACGACTCTAACTAAAGTCTTCCTGGCTGGCATTTCTCGGGATTCCACGCCAATACTCGAGCGAGTTGGTCAGTTGTGAAGCGAGAGAACTTATAAATCACTCCACGAGAGCGCGGCTGCGCGATAGCGACGGGATCTCTATGGGAGTCATATTGCGCGCACCAGTAATAGGCTTCTCCGCAGCCATATAGGACGCCTATATATCACTGATTGCGGTGCCGTTATTTGTGAAAAGAGGGCAGAAACGGGGAAACAAGCAAAGACAAAGCGCGCATCGGGTCAAGATGCCCCGCGCCGTCCGCGATGAGCGTAAGGGAGGAGATTAAGCAACCAACGGCAATCGCCGCTGTCTGCGCGTCGTCCGTCCACCGGCGAGATAAGACGAGCGGGCTAGAGGGGACCGAAAACAAAAGCAGCAGCAGCGCCGTGGACCGCATTGGGGGAGACGGCCAAGGAGTTTTGTCCGCATGGGCCAACTCCTATTCAGCGTGATGAATGTCACAGAAGAGTCGTCGGCGCCGGCGGCATTATTGGAGGCCGCCGCGCTCCTGTCCTCGGGCGGCGCGCGGCAGCAGAAGCTCGGGCGCACTTTTACTCGCGCGGAACTAAACCCACCACCGCGGCGGTGCATCTCTCGATCTTGCTCGCTTGTGGTATTCGCGCTACACCATTCATCTCGGGGCCCCGTGGTCGGCGGCGGCCTGAAAGGCCGCGCACTCGGACGGACCTCCGATGCGTCATCCCCCCACCCTGCTGTCATCCCTCCTCCGGCAACAGCGATGCACGGAAAGGGCGGCTGCACGCGCGCGAGCTGTTGGCGGCGCAATATCAGCGTGATATATCAGCGGCCGCGAGTGGCCTCAATGGCTGCGGCGTATGAAGACGTCCCAAGAGTGATCGGCCGCGCAACAGGGCGGCTTCGGGCTTCCTGGGATTTTGCCTCCTCGTCGCTGTCCCGGCGCTCCTCCTCTTTGCCTTGTCTGCACGCGCCCATTGCGTTGTTGTGTTTCCGGGATGAATATCGCTCGCGCGACTCCTTGCACCGTTATGTCGCGGCCGCGCAAAACGCTTCAAACGACTCTCGCACTGACTGTCTTTGAGTCTTTTCGTTTGTCGACCAAAGCGTCGCGATTTCGGCGACGTCACGAAACAATTTTGCGATGCCTGAGGCGGACAACTAACAGAGGTAACGAAGGCCTCCTCTTTGCCTAAGCCGTAGTCTTCACAGTGATCGAGAAGCCGACAGCGGGCGTAGCTGACATCGCTCTATGGTCGGAGAACGGCCTGTTGAAACCGGCGTGCGTTACATTAACACGTCTATAGCGCAATCAGTCCCGGATAGCAAAAACATTGCAAGTCTTTCAATGTTTCTGCAATGCTAGCGCTCTGCAAGCCTACTAAGCAATAATGGCTGGATGTGGGTCTCAGAATCACCTTGGCCTCAGGCATTCACTTTTTGCTTTACTTTTTATGATTAGATAAAAGACATGGGAGACGAAAACATTGAGTATCGAAAGTAAAATTATTAAAAAGATTAAATTATGGGGTTTAACGTGCCAAAACCACTTTCTGATTATGAGGTACGCCGTAGTGGAGGACTCCGGAAATTTCGACCACCTGGGGATCTTTAACGTGCACCTAAATCTAAGTACACGGGTATTTTCGCATTTCGCCCCCATCGAAATGCGGCCGCTGTGGCCGGGATTCGATCCCGCGACCTCGTGCTCAGCAGCCGAACACCATAGCCACTGAGCAACCACGGTGGGTAAAGTAAAATTATGGAATTGATCGCAACCGCAAAGCCACTTCATAAGATTCACTAACACCGCCTCCTTCACCCCCTCCTTCCCGATTCTCATCTGCTAATGATCATGGGAAACTTTCTTCTCCACTAGAGACAGAGAGAAAGAGAGACGGAAAGGAAAAGTAGAAGACGTAAAGGAAAGTTTGGGTTTCCGAGCACTTTGTCACTCTAATCATTAAGACCGTACAACACTGTCTTGTTCAGACTTGAAGTCCGAATACCAGGTCGCGTGTCCAAGCTGCGGAAATACATAGCTTCTTATTTTCCCCGATTCCGCACTTCGTAAAAAACCTGGCGCATGCTGCACTTTTATTCCAATGTACACATGAGTACAAAAGTGACAGACACCCCAGCATTTTTATTGCAATAGCTATCATATGCAGACTCCAGGCGCATTTCTGCCATTGGCGTCGCCATGAGGTTCCGTACAAAGTCCAAGGGCGGAAAAATTGTCGCCGAGCGCCGTATGCTGTATGTGCGAGTGAAGGCGAGCGAGGGTGAGCCGGCGATTGCGGCTCAACCTCTGGCACGCAACAACAGAAAGCAGGGAGGAAGCGCGCCGCCTTCCGTCGCGCGCAAGGCTTCGGTGGGAGGGGAGAGAGGGAGGGGGGTGTTCTACCCTGGGTCACTCCTGGCCGCGCTCGCGCCCGCCCAGGCCGCTGTATCTTGAACGCCATCTACGACGGATACAGGGTACGCACTGCGCTGTGTTTCACGGCGTAGTTCGCGTTGACGCGAGCGGCCGCACGAAGGTCAATTCGCTCGCTGCTGCTGCCGCGCTTCCTCACGGCAGCGTTTTGACAACGAACTTCCGCGGTCACCGAGTGAGATGTGTTCATATGTGTTCGTACGCGCGTGACACAAACTAAACTAACAAGCATGCATGCTCGTTAACTTAGTATGCCTATGTTTACAAGTTTTTACGGATGATAAAACTACTATCGTTACTTCTTATAGCTGTCCACGAATTTTCTATCGCAATCGATGCTTCGCCTTTCGGGCGAAACTGCCGCTGGTTTCAAAATGCGATTGGGTGTGACTGGAATAAATACCCTTAATCATTGTTTAAATCCTATAATCACACTCCTGAATTATATCAAGTAGAAAAAAACATCTTTGCTAGCCGATGCAACTATGAAGGTAAAAAAAAATGAAGGTAGGGAAGGGTCCGGGGTTTCCGTTACTCTTGGACACGAGGGTACATACATAAACCTCTTGCGTAGTAAAAACCAAAAGAGAGACTGCGCTTGACAAACTGCGCAGAGTGCGAGAACATTGGTTTTCGCACTCTGAATTATTAAGTTCGATCCCAACAGGCACCACCATTTGCTCCTTTTCTTTATTCAATTTGTGTTGCTTGTTTACATTTTCCGTGCACGGTTGTAAACGGGATCATCAACACAGGCTCAACATTCACACTCCGCAACCATAGAATACTGCCGCGTTCAAAACAAGCATCGAGAACCGCGCAGAAGATCTCACTGATAGGCTGTTTCACCAAAACTATTTAGCGTGGTGCGACATTCCCACAGGAGTCATAGTTCTGAGTCATTTCCCGAACGCAATACATTGTTGTCGCAATCGTTCGCACTGGGATTTCACTTTCTACCTGTTACTCACTGTCGGTCGTTTGCATGAGTCATTGAAGTACGCACGGTTGCTGCCGTATAGTACCATACGGCGAAGTTTTCTCGTCACACTCGGTAGTAAAGTGTGCTTTCTAAAGAAATTATCTACGAGGAGCCGCTTCTTGACTAGGCAGCGTAACTTTCCGTGCATACCGATTAATATCAAGAGGGAATTTTTTTTTCACCCCATATCATATAATATAAAACGCCGACTGAAACGGGTGCGAGCTCATAGTTCTCATTTCCGCTCTTCCAAGATAGCTCACTTGATTCATATTTGGCCTCCTTGCCGCAAGTTTATGCCCGGTGCAAGCTAGTCCTTTTTCCCCTCGGCTTATATTAAGTTACGACGGGGTATGAAATGGGTCCCTCAACGCCTCACCCCCTGCAGCAGCCAATTCTCTCTCCGGCTTTCTCTTCTCGTTACAGTGCACACAACGCCCGAGATATATGTGTGCGCCTGGGGCAGCTCGTACAGCACCAGCGGCATATTCAACCACCCACGTATTATAACCATCATGAACATTTGTCACACTCCTTTTCGTTGGTGCGCCTGTGGAAAGTGCCAACAATGGAATTCTGTCACTGCTGGCGGCCAGTGAGAGTTTTTCTCTTCGGTGACCCACTCGTGTGCATTCTAAGGCAAGCTTATCCACAAAACGTTACGAAGGTCTGGGACCGTATTCAGAAGACGTCTCACATATACGTAAGAGAAGTTCCTCATTGGCTGGTGTTCTCACGTGGGGCACCCGCCACTCGCGGCGGCGACCAGCGTTCGACTATCGCCGGGGCGATGACCACTTGCAGACGGCACTAACTTACGGGAGGTTTTTGCCGTTTGCATGCGGCAGCTATTACCTGTATGACTCCTTTAATCAATCGTCATGCACGCGCTCACTCACGTGGGCTGCTACGCAATACTTGCAGGATTTCACAACTGAGGTTATAGTTAATGAGCTTTGCGAGTATTCTTTGCCTGCAGCTCCTGTCAAAGTTGAGTTTTCCTTGTTTCTCCTAGCGGATATTTTTGGAGTGCATGCCTAAAGTATAGCCTTCAGTTTACGTTAGTGTGACATCAAGGAACCATGTGCGCCTAAGCTGCAAATATATATAGAAATACCGCCTAAGGATGTCAACAACACCGCCATCTCTAATTTTTATAGGAAAGTCTTTTCTTAAGAAGCCACAAGAACTTTCTTAAGCGGCCTACTACTATTGATGGCATGCTTGCGTATAACTGCATGTGTCATTGATGTAGCGAGTTGTCTGTCTTTTGTGTTCACGAAAATCCTGTGTTCAAATTCATTTTAAATACAGATGTAGTAGAAACTCTAAGTACGTGCTGCGCTTGTCAGAGATGAGCAAATAGAAAATCTGGGCTGAATATGATTTAAAGGGAGGGAGACAGAGAGCTAGCTCGAGAAACATCGAGACGTTTCTCGCGTATGGACTCACGCACAACGCTCGGGACAACACATTTGTGCATTTTGCTCCCGAGTTGCTGTTAAAGAAATCAGTTAGCAGGGTTGGAACTTCAAGCGCTGGGCCAACTTTTACGTTGCCTGAGGACCTGCAGCATGATGGCGGTGTGAGTCGAATATGAGACCGCTTGTGCAATGCTGCGAACGCTAGTTTGCAGCATTTCACTTTTATGAAGATAAGAGAAACTATCATGATCTTGTCTTTCACAACACCTAAAGTGGTGCAAGCAATGAGAAAACTAAGTAATTCATACATACTTATTGTCTGTGTCATAGCGGCTTTTGACACTAGTGTACGAAACGCTTGCAATGATTGAACACGCTTTGCGTGTGCATGCTTCTGCGCGTTCCTGCGCACTGCTTTTAGCTGCGCACATTGGCTTTCGTGATCGTTGCGAAGGTTGAAGGCGCTTGCCGGGTGAGAGAGTCAGAGGCAGAAAAATTAGGCACCCAAAAGCGCGATTCATGTTATGCAGATGCAAAGTAGGCGCGCTCTGATTTGGAGGACTGAATTCGGAGTGCATTCGACTGAAAGTGTGTGTGTGTGTGTGTGTGTGTGTGTGTGTGTGTGTGTGTGTGTGTGTGTGTGTGTGTGTGTGTGTGTGTGTGTGTGTGTGTGTGTGTGAGAGAGAGAGAGAGAGAGAGAGAGAGAGAGAGAGAGAGAGAGTTTTTAAAAGGATGCATAGGAAATAGAGAAACAAAAACGACATCAAACAAAATTTAGGAGCCCAGCAGCGCGCCCGAGTGATGTTCTACGGGACTGGGAAATGCTAAGTTCAGTGCTCGGTTTTTCAAACGAGCGCGTATTCGGCGATACATAAGAGTCTCGGCGTTGGGCCCGAGCCCACGCAAACACACAGATCGGGAGTCGCGGCAACAAATTGTGACGGTAGCCCAGTAAGAAAACGCCTTCAGTCTCTCCCCTGTCCAAGGGCGGACCCCGCCAGACGCAGTGAGCAAATACTCGTTTTTCTTTCCTTTCCCTTTTCGATCTTCCAGGGCCGTTTACGTGATGTATGTGCCCTTTTGTTTGGTCCAGGTGGGATTTGAAAAGCGCTTCGCTTCGCGCTGGGTCTCCCGACATTGCGTTCGCTGTTTTTTGTTCCTGTTTCATTTTCTTGCCAAATAAAGGCGACCAGTTTCGTGGGAAAGACATTTGGCAACCAAATTTCCGATTTGTTATCATTCAATGCACTCGCTCTTTATTATTACTTTTTCCGTGCATACCTGCATTCGCTTCACTCTTGCTTTCTCGGACGAATGATGTTTTACGACGATGGGCACGCGAGCGCGGCAGAGAAACAAAACGAAGAATGCCCGCATGCTGGGAAACCCAAATTGCTGGGATCAGGGCCGAATGGCAGGTAAAGATATTGCGCCGTTTTTGGCCGGAGACGGGGAAATGCGCGAGCGCCTTAGGTGCCCGGGAGACGTTCGAATAGCTTAGGTAAAAAACGCCAGCGCAAGAAGGAGTCGTCACGAGGCGGAAAATGCCAAAGCTAACGTTTTAAAAATTTACAGGCGTTAAGCGATGTCGCTCGCTATGACTCTTTAACCTTAAAGGGACACTAAATGTTACTATAAAGTTAAGTTAAAATGATAAAGCAATGCTCTAGAACGTCTAAGGCATCAATATAATCGCGAACAGAGCTTTGGTAAGCGACAAATTGAGGCAAATGCATGACACGATTTGAGACCCTCCAGCGACATTCCGGTACTATAGCCCGATGACGAAGGCACTCCTCATCATAATTTATTTCACTAGTATTCAACCACTCGTATTAAAAAGGTCATTTCATTAGGTTATAGGACGGAAGAAAATGCTACTTGTCTACTTCTGTTCGATTCTGAGAAAAAACATTTGGCGTTACCCTTCAGTAGTATGGGTGGTCGAAAGGTTTCATTTTCGCTTGACTGCGCGCTTGACTCTGCGCCGCGCGCGCTTTGGAGTTTGAGTTCTTTCGTTACCGCGTCGTGCTGCGCTGGTTCTGCTGGCTCGCGAAACTTGCATTTGGAACAAGCAGCGAGAATGCCACGTTCATGTCATGTCGTGGGATGCGCGAACGGTCCGGGGAACTTGGCCAAGGGCAGTTGCAGTGGCGCATCCAAGGTTACTTATCACGGCGTGCCAACGAGTGAACCTCTCCGTTCGAAGTGGTGAAGTGCTATACCTCTGCCACAGCGCGTTGGCAAAGTGCCGTAAAATCGCATAGTGTACTTCGCTGCACTTTCGTCCAGAGGATTACGAGTTCAAAGCCGACTTACTGAAGTCGTGTGGAGTGCCTTTCAAAGCAATGCTTTCCCGTAGCGCTGTTCCGTCGGTCTTGCCTGCATTCTCCGAAGCGCAAGAACAACTGCAGGTCGAAGACGGAGCGGTGTGCGTGGCATTTGGTTTTAACGAAGAAAAAGCTACAAATGTGCGAATACGTACAGCGATAGCATACAGTTGCCGTAGTAGTAGTACGCAACGACGCCGGCAGCGCGAGCCCGCAGCAGCAGGTCGCGTTCATCAGTGCTTGAATCGCTGAAGTCGAGCCCAGCAGCGCGAGCCAATGTCAGGGTCGTCCATTGCAACGATCGTCAAACTTGGCGTCATAAAATAAAGAACCAGCTTATCGTCGCGCGCTTTCCCTTCCGCTAGCCACCATAGTTCCACTTTCGCGCTGCTGTCGGCTCTGTCTTGGCTGTTTCTGGCCGCGCGTTTGCGTTTCGTGCAGAAAAGCCGTAGCGCCGTCTGCGGGCGCAGTTTTACTCCCCGACGGCTCAACGTCACTATGAGACCATGACGTCACCACACCTTGATCGGAGGGCGGGCGACTTGAATTGCGCTAGAGTTACGCGGACGCTTCAAAACGCATTTTCTCTTAAGATAAGTCTTTTATTCACATGAAACAAGCGTTTCGAGGTTTCTGGGATGATAGTTCAACAGTGCACGTTGACTTAATGTTAACCTTTAGTGTCTCTTTAACTGGTGGTGGAGCGCACTTAATAGAAAATTCTTGACAGGTAACAAGAGTAAGCGGCCTTAAGAAAAGTTTTAAATAAAACTTCGGCACAACCTAAAGAAATGAACCGAATGTAGTGTGGTGAAGCAGCATAGATTCCTAACTGTCTGTGCAGTCATTGATAACTGGAGATAACGGGAGGGAAACAGGTTTGGAATTACGAATGTTCCTGACGGTGCGTTTTCTTTTCTTTTTCTTTTTCTAGTCCTATGGATCCTCTAATTTCTATAACATTCGTCGGGCCTGTTCAAGCCTTTGCCGCCTTTATTGTGATTTCATTCCTCGTCTATTTCCTGTACCGCCCGAACTTTTGCATTGTTACGTTCGCATCAATACGCCGCAGAGTTCGTAAGCACTGTCAGCCGAATTGATAAAACTTTTCACTTTGAAGTGCTCTTGGGCATTGGCTAGTTGCCTTCACTAATACTGTGCCCAGCATCAGAATTGGCTAGAATTTTGTCTTATGAACAATTCTAGCGTAAGAACTATTTGAGATTCGAGCCCAGCTACATGTTTGCAGCCCCGGACAAATCCATGGAAAAAAAATCAGCGTGGCCGCCACCAGACATGGGCGCCCTCGCGAGGGCGAGCCCTCATGGGGGTCTTCTTCACCCTCATCTGGCCTCACCCTCACGTGGTGAGGTGAGCGTGAGGTGAGGATTGCCTTCGAGCGTATTGGTGAGGATGAGATGAGGGATGGTGCGGTGACTATGCGATGTTAAATGAAGAAAAGGCAATTCGTATTGTTGCAGTACAGAAATGTCACTCAGAAATGTCACTCAGAATTGCTGTTGATGTTAGCTGTTGTTAAACATATTGAAAACTGTAGCCACTGAACGCGGCTAAGAGAGCGGGAGGAATGACGGTGACTTTTTGGCGTCAGTCCGATATTATTTTTTTTATTCAATTATATGGAGACTCCAGGTGAATGCTTGCTGTCGCCGTTGCCGTCACCGTGAGGTTCCGTACAAAGTCCAAGGGTGATAAAACCGTCGCTGCGCGCCGTATGCTGCATGTGAGAGTGAAAGCGTGCGAGAGTGAGCCGACGACCGCGGCTCAATCTCGCGCGCGCAAGGGAGGAAAGCGGCGAGGTAGCGTGCCGTCTTCTGTCGCGCGCAAGGAACTGGGAGGAGGGGAGGTAGGGGGGGGGCGGGCGTCGTACTTCGGCAGCAACTGCGTATGGCGCGGCCACGCGGTCTTTATCTTGAAAGCAATCTGCTTTGGCGACAGAGTATAGGTGGGCTGACAGCTCGTAGCTTTGCGTGTGCTGTGTTCTCGCCGCTCAATTTACGTTGAAGCGATAGACAGCGCGAAGGTCACTTCGCTCGCTGCTGCTGCTGTCGCGCTTCCTCAAGCCAGCGTTTTCCCAGTGAGTGTCCGCGATCATCGAGTTTGATGTGTGCATGTTTGCCTCGGCGTGCTGACACTATGTTTGCTAATTTAGTTAGTAAGTGAGTGTTTACAAGTTTATACGGCTGATAAAACTACCATCTTTACTTATTATGGCTGTCTACTAATTTGCTATCGCAATCGACGCTTCCCATTTCGGGCAAAACTGCGACTTTTTTCATTGATCACCACCCGTCAGCGCACTCCTTTATTCGAAGTAAGCACCCTGGAATTTCGAGCACGGATAGCGTTTGTTGACGTATGAAATAAAGGAAGCATCAATATGAAGAAGAAAAAAACATGTCGATAACATAAATAGAGCTGATATAGTGTACAACCAAAACTTTTTTAGTTTATTCTTAAGCTCGCGCATAGCGGCGACAGTCGAGTGCCTTTATTTACGGTGAACATTCACCTTAAGCGTTTCAGCTCAACCTCCACAACGCCAAGCAGTTGCACTGGTTATCAAGAATAAGCACAGCAGAATAGTTGGATAGATTAACACATGGTTGCTTAGTATATAATAATGAATTGGGACAAATTCTCTGTTTTCAAATCCCCGTAACCAGCTTGAAACATTCCGCACAAAAAGCACCGTTAGCAGTTTATTAGAAACATGGCAGCACTCAGCACTACATTCGTGTTCCATATATACAGGGTGTCCCACATAACTTCAGCCAAGAATTTAGAAATTAAAGGCACGTCGGAAGCGAATTGAACCGAATGCATACTATTCGAAATAGCCTACAGTAACTCAGACTATTTTTTGCTTTCACCGTAACTCACTAATCAATTAAGTTTAATTACTGAACTTTTTCATTATTGGCTGAGGACCCCAAGTATGATACGCAGATTTGTGGAAAACCTTCCGAAACCACCGATCGAGTTGCTTCCTTGACGTTACATCTCATGTAGTCCTTTTTTTTTCCGGGTTGCAAAGAAAGCCTGCGAAATATGAAAAAAGCCACGTGACGGAGCGCTTGCGCAGTTGTATTGTGCTGCTCTCAAGCGTGCCTTCCGTGAACAAGGTCGCCTGCATCGTGACTGGCGACGAGAAAGCGGCAGGGCGTTCTTTAGCTCATCGGCAGCGCTCGACCAGCAGCATGCATTTTTGCCGTAATCCGACGGCGAAACACGCACGCATGCACAAACAACTTTGAATTTGGATATTCAGTAAAGATCCCTTTTGCCCATTTTATCTTCAGGCGAAATAAATCCAGCACTGCCAAGGTATGACATTCTTACAAGACATGGTGATGAACAAGAAATAAGGAAATTTCTTGTATATTAACGACTCTCGTGCAAACTCTTTTCTAAGTTATTAGCGTTTGTAATTCCTCTGCTTTGCTATATATTAGCCAGCAGACAGGAAGGCATTTTTGTCATTGAAACCTTCTATCCAAGAGAAAGTCTGAATTTGTGAGATCTGGGTCTAATTGAGTGAGTCCGAGTGAACCCGAGTGAGTAGAATTTTCTTGAGTTTGAGTCTGAGTGAGCCTGGCTGATTATGGTTCTGGTGAGTGTGAGTCCAAGTGGTCACGCTGGCTGAATAGAATTTCGGTGAGTCTCAGTCCGAGTGAGCTCTAAGCAAAAAATATAATTTGTGAGTGAGTCTGACTAAACTCCGTTTATTTTGCGGACCTTTGATCAAACGCCTAAAACAAAGCAGTGTGGCACGCTTTGACAATAGGAATGGCACTAGACAATCAGTGTTGTAAACTAAGCTCGCGGGCCGAACAAATCGTTCATTTGAAGTTGTAGAAAACGACAGGTAAGACAAGGATTGTAGCATTTTCAACTTCAGGGTGAGGGAAGGCGAATAAATTTTTATAGGTGAGGACGAGGGTGAAGGAGAATGGCCAAATTTTTCAACTTGAGCGTGAGAATGAGGTGAGGACGGTACTTGCGTGGTGAGGGTGAAGGATTAATACGAAAAATGAGGGCAGTTGCCCACCTCTGCCCACCACTCCTTAAGGAAAATGAAAGAGAAAGAAAGAAAACAAAGCAAGCAGCCTGAGCATGGCCACCGTGTTTAAATAAAGACCTCATTGCACGGATAATATCAATTACAATCAATTTCAAAGAAAATACGAGACGAAGGTAGGACGTATGCCTCTGTTGGCCCTATATTTAGTGTTTAACGTTGTTGTGTAAATTCAGTGTAAATTAACAGCGACTCAGCAAAAACCCTGGAAGACCACCATTACCGGTGAACCTGCCATGGCTGCCGCGAAAGTGACTTTATAAATAAAATAGCCATACCTTGTTAATACAAAAAAGCAAGAACGTTAGCCCAAAATAATTTAGTATAACTTCCTTATGGATAAAACGAGGAACGGGGAGCTCTGCAAAAGTACGCTGCGCAATCCTCAACGGAGCAACATACATCCTGGCAGTCTGGTGATGTTCACCAACGACTATTGTTCGGGACTGAAGTAATTGAATCGACGAAAGAGAGGCATTGCCTGGGATTTTCCTTGTTTCTTTTTTTTCTAATCAAGATCGAACAGCACGAAAGACGGGACAAACAAATCAAACGAAACGCAGGCGGCTCAACTGCTAAAAGTGCTTGCCGCTGCGAAGAGGCGCTAACGAGCATTTGCGCCATAAAGACGACATTGCGGAGAAAAGAGCGATACGCCTGAAATGAAACAGTTCGAACTTGGTTTCTGTTCTTGTTTTCGTTTTTCCAACGCAATGGACAAGAGGAACGTTAGCCAGGGTCCGCACCTGCTCTACTGGCGGATGGCTTTCAAGGAAAATAATCTTCGCCGTAAAAATAGAAAAAAAAAAGCCAAATGAAAGAAAGCGGGGGGGGGGGGGGGGCAAAGTGCAGGCCGCGGAGTAAATTGAGAGCATGGCGGGAAAGAGGCGAAACAGGCGGCTAAAGAGGGGGAGGGAGGGTAGGCTCACGAAGAAGGAGCCCCTGGATGAGGGCGCGCGAGTTACAAAGCACCTGGCAGGGCAGCGATCCCTGGGAACCCGTTTCCATCATAAACGCGCACGGCAGCAGCGGCAAAAGGGCTTCCCATTCTCCTGAGAGGTATTTGCGCCAACACAAATATACGGCAGCCGCCACCGCGGAGGTCTGAGGTGGAGAGAGGAGAAACAGCCTCGGCCGTCCTCCGACACAGAAGAGGACCGCGAGGAAAAATTCGTTTAAGTCATACGCAAACTGCAAAAATGGAGCCAAGATACGCCGCTAAAGGCTTGAGGAGCGCCGCACAAACGCACGGGGACTCAAACGACGACGCCCACATAAGGCAGAGGAAACAGGAAGAAGCAAGGGAAGAAGGGGGGGGGGGGGAGGGGGTACGTGTGGCGGCGGCTGGCTGATGCTCCGAGGCAGAGAAGAAGAGATGGCGAGTCTTAAGTTACGATACGAAGGCGCTTCCTAATGTCTCCGGCGAGACATATCCCGACCTCCTGCCTCTGCACTCGTTCGGTGGGGGCAACGTGTTTTTCTTTGGGCCCCGTCCGCGTTTTGACTCACGTGGCGCGGCGGAGGCTGTTCTTTTACGTTTCGTGGCCGAGTTTTCGCGTGCGTCAGCCCTGAAATATCGCAGCCGTGAATCAAAGTGATGAGGGCGACCTGTTCCAATGAGTTATGGCTGCAAGCCACAGAAAAGAGTGGGCCGCCTCGCCCGCCACCCGCGCACCGGCGGCCTGGGCTGTGCTGCCAGGCGACTCGGTCGTCGGGCCGCCCCGCGTCTTCTTCCTGCGTATAGCGACGCCTCCCTCTGTCCCTCTGCTCTCCCTCCATCCCGTCTAGACAGACGCGCCTTTTGCCCGCGTGTCTCGAGCTCCAATTTCGTGGGAAAGGCACGAAAGCCGCTACCCTTCCCCCTCCACCCCTCCCTTCACAGTCATTCACGAGCACGGAAGAAAACCCTTTGCGTTGCATCTAACGCAGTCATCCACGACGATAACGGAAGAGAGAATAGTCTAGAGGAATTCGAAATCCCACAGGTAACGCCGGAAGAAGTAAAGAAAGCCTTGGGAGGTATGCAAAGGGGCAAGGCAGCTGGGGAGGATCAGGTAACAGCAGATTTGTTGAAGGATGGTGGGCAGATTGTTCTAGAGAAACTTGCCACCCTGTATACGCAATGCCTCATGACCTCTAGCGTACCGGAATCTTGGAAGAACGCTAACATAATCCTAATCCATAAGAAAGGGCACGCCAAAGACTTGAAAAATTATGGACCGATCAGCTTACTGTCAGTTGCCTACAAACTATTTACTAAGGTAATCGCAAATAGAATCAGGAACACCTTAGACTTCTGTCAACCAAAGGACCAGGCAGGATTCCCTAAAGGCTACTCAACAATAGACCATATTCACACTATCAATCAGGTGATAGAGAAATGTGCGGAATATAACCAACCCTTATATATAGCTTTCATTGATTACGAGAAACCGTTTAATTCAGTCAAAACCTGAGCAGTCGTGGAGGCATTATGGAATCAGGGTGTAGATGAACCGTATGTAAAGATACTGAAAGACATATATAGCGGCTCCACAGCCACCGTAGTCCTCCATAAAGAAAGCAACAAAATCCTAATAAAGAAAGGCGTCAGGCAGGGAGATACGATCTCTCCAATGCTATTCACAACGTGTTTACAGGAGGTATTCAGAGACCTGGATTGGGAAGAATTGGGGATAAAAGTTAAAGGAGAATACCTTAGTAACTTGCGATGCGCTGATGATATTGCCTTGCTTAGTAACTCAGAGGACCGATTGCAATGCATGCTCACTGACCTGGAGAGGCAAAGCAGAAGAGTGGGTCTAAAAATTAATCTGCAGAAAACTAAAGTAATGTTTAACAGTCTCTGAAGAGAACACCAATTTACAATAGGTAGCGAGGCACTAGAAGTGGTAAGGGAATACATCTACTTAGGGCAGGTAGTGACCACGGATCCGTATCATGAGACTGAAATAATCAGAAGAATAAGAATGGGCTGGGGTGCGTTTGGCAGGCATTCTCAGATCATGAACAGCAGGTTGCCATTATCCCTCAAGAGAAAAGTGTATAATAGCTGTGTCTTACCAGTACTCACCTACGGGGCAGAAACCTGGAGGCTTACGAAAAGGGTTCTACTTAAATTGAGGACGACGCAACGAGCTATGGAAAGAAGAATGATGGGTGTAACGTTAAGGGATAAGAAAAGAGAAGATTGGGTGAGGGAACAAACGCGAGTTAATGACATCTTAGTTGAAATCAAGAAAAAGAAATGGGGCATGGGCAGGACATGTAATGAGGAGGGAAGATAACCGATGGTCATTAAGGGTTACGGACTGGATTCCAAGGGAAGGGAAGCGTAGCAGGGGGCGGCAGAAAGTTAGGTGGGCGGATGAGATTAAGGAGTTTGCAGGGACGACATGGCCACAATTAGTGCATGACCGGGGTTGTTGGAGAAGTATGGGAGAGGCCTTTGCCCTGCACTGGGCGTAACCAGGCTGCTGCTGCTGCGGCTGCTGCTGCTGCTGATGATGATGATAACGCAGTTATTGACAGAACATTTATAATATCTTGACGTGAATGTGCGAATCCAAGTTAAAGTACCGAAGAAAGAACAAGGCGGTGCATTCGCCGCAGTATTGTATTAGAGTAAATTAATTCATTGTTTTTGTTTGACGAGCCTTTTGAGGTGACACGCTTCGGCCATTTTTCTTGCGATGCCGTGAAAGAAGACAGCCTGCGCCAGAGGTGCGGTTTCGTACGGGGTCTATTGATTCGGTAAGTGTGCGATTTTGATCTTAAGTTAATGAACAGCGTATTGCTCTACCAACGTGTTTAAACCTACACGGAACCGCTTGTAAATGCGCATAAACGTTTGTCGAACTTGAGATTGTACGAAGCTCGCAAAACACTGGAATCCAGTGGGTGTGGCTCTCATGCCAGTGATCTGGCCGCAAGAAGAAAAACAAAAAATCCGGCAGAAAGAATCTCAAAAAGGCCATTTGACGTTAATGCGACCACGTTTGAAGCAATGTAGCGACGCACCGTATAGCCACCGCCGAAACGCGCCATGTATGAGGCAGGTACTGAAGTAGGGCTCCCCTCTGGCGCTTCCCTTGAATGAACGACGTACACACACCCTGTGGCACACACCAAGTTGGCGTGAAAACAAAACGGTTACGTCCGGACATAGAGAGATAGAGACCGGAAAGTGTTCGAATTACCTTAAGAACGCTGATAACCTCTGTGCGAAATAAAACATATTACGAATAGCGGCAATAGATGTGCAGAAGACGCAAAAGGAGATTGCTACGCTCATCACTCTGCGCACTTTTTCGAGCCGACCTGAGTCGCCGAAAGAGTTCCACACACGCCGGCCAGTCTCCTAAGTCAGCCTGAAGTAGCTAGTGAGAAGTGTGCGTGATATGACGCGCACGAAGCACGAACGTATGACGCTAAAGTATAAAACGTAAGGCGTTGCAGACACGGAAGAAATGCAGCAACGGCGAGCACACGGCGCTAACTCGCTGCTTAATTTCGAAACTCGTGACATTTTTGAATTTGAAAAATTTGAAAATTGCCTTTATTTCTCCCATGTACGAAATTGGGGAAAGGACCACAGAATAAAGAGCTACATAAGTGTAGCTTGTGTGCACCTGAGGCCCAATATGCATAAGTAAATAGATGGCAGAGAAACAAAAAACGCACTTAACAATCAAAGTGATAACGTGATACATATATACAAGATTACATTCAAACGAATAGCAATTCAACGAGTGAACATTGATATACATATCATTATAATGTTTCACCATCTGAAAACAGTTTTAAAAAATCCAAAATTTGCAAACACATGTTGCAGTGAATGAAATACTCTAGAAGTCCCTCGAGAACAATCTACACAAAAGAGAAAGACCGACATGTTTGACATTACAAAATATCGCTTAAATTCTGGAAGTATGTAATATATATAACTTTCGTTGGTTTCTTATGTATTTAGGATTTTTGGAATCAGGAAATGCATAGTTTGGTTACCATAGTCAGTTTTAGTTCGAGGAACAGTATATTTTTCCGTGCATCTAGTACGAACAACTTTATCCTTTAAGGTTATGACAGCAAGAGATTTCAAAAACTCATTCACTGCAGGTGGTGCAAATCTAATGTAATAGAGTTTCCGATATTCGAAAGTAGTGCTGATGCGAATAATATTATACTCAACAAAAAGCCTCTAGAGTGTAATCTATAACTAAAACCAGCAATATGCCTGACGGCTTTCTTTTGCAATACCCTCCGTTAACCCCCTTCTCGTTCATTACATAACGAGGGTCTCGAATCCGGCAACATTGATGCCTTCAGGTAGCATGTGTGGGCTTATTTACCAGCTGCCTTCACCCAAAAAGATCGCGTACTCGTGGCGCCCGCGGCAGAAAGGATGCTCCACATCCGCCGCCGAGGTCTGTGAGTGGGAGTATAACCAAGAAAGTGGATGGGGAAACGGCGCCGCGGTAGCTCAACTGGTTAGAGCATCGCACGCGCAATGCGAAGACGTGGGATCGTTCCCCACCTGCGGCAAGTTGTTTTTTCATCCACTTTCATTGCCATTCACTTATCATTGCTTTAATTCAATTAGTAAGTACAAGTAATAAATACTCATAAACGTTTGTCGAAATTGTGATTGTACGAAGCTCGCAAAACACTGGAATTCAGTGGATGTGGCTCTCATGCCAGTTATCTGGCCGCAAGAAGAAAAAAAAAACCCGGCAAGAACAATCTCAGAATGGCCGTTGACGTTAACGCGATCACATTTGAAGCAATGTAGCGACACACCGTATAGCCACAAGTAAGTACAAGTAATTTCCCCTATGTTGTCCTTGGCGTCCTTGTTTGTTGGCTTCTCATGACAGTGATCTCCCGTGTAATAATCGCCGCCCGGGTGACCTTTCACTGGACAACATCGACAGCTGCGGATTTTAGTGATCTTCACAGCACTATTCCTGTGATTTTTAAGAAACCACCTCTAATATGAAGTGTGCATTCAGTGATGATTCAGTGCTTACTATCCGCCTAACTACACAACCAACTGTAGCTGGCATTCGAGAACTTGCACTCGCCCAGAAAAGACACGACGTTATTTCTCATCGGCTTTCACATGTCACTTTGACATCATGGCCAGCCAGACGTACCAATGAAGCTGCTCGATGTGCTGATGAAGATTGCGTGCAGGATGCAATCTCGCTAAACTTCGCATGTTCACGTGCGATGATCCGTGGCTCATGTGGAACCGGTCAAGTTTCCAGTACACCCATCTGCATCGCCTGGACCTTTCTGTCCAGCACTCTCAGCAATGTGAACTCTCCCGAACATAGCCAGCTGTATTTTTCCGACTGTGGCTTGATATAGCTTTCACTAAATATTTCACTTGCTATATCATAATGGCCGACAGCGCTTCCGGTGACGACTGTGGCAGCGATGAAATTATCAAGCACATCTTTTACCGTCGTACCCGCTACCAGTGGTAGCTCCTGACCTGGCTAGCTCGTCTGGATCGACCGGATGCTTTGTGGGCAGATGATCCTGCAGTGCCGCCCCATATGGTCGTCGTACCAAAAGGTGATCGAGGTGCTAACTCGGCTTTCTGCGCTTAAGTGACCTGTGTGAACGACTACAACCCTCCCGTGCTTTCTTTCATCGCTTTTCGGGCCATGACTCTCTCTTTCTCTCTCTCATTACAACTCTCCCTATGTAGGATAGCAAACCAAATGGATCTTTTCCAGTTATAATCCCTGCCTTCCCATCTTATTGCTCTCTCTCTCTCTCTCTCTCTCTAAATCTCTTTCATCCTCGACAGCCACATTTAACATTTATTCTAGAGTAGTCTTAATTATACGAAGTCTGAGAACTTCCTCAATAACAGATGCACGTTCACGCCAGCCTGTGGAGAAGAGCATGAGCGGAAACATAAACTTTCGAATTATGTGTGCACGTAAGACTCTTTGACCGCATATCTGCGAAGCCAGCTTACATACTCGCAACAGCTTTGGCTGCAGTTTAGGGGAAACAAAAATACTAGCGTGACATTGCGCCGCAATATATAAACGCACGCACAAATGGTCGCGCGAGAAGAGGAACAGCAGGACAGTAAAAACAAGGTGAACGGCTCAGGCGGTGCCTATCGCCCCGGGCGCGGAGCCCAGGGCTGAGCGGGTGACAGAAAAGGCGAAAAGCACTGACTTGAGAGACTCTACGCAAAACCCAATAAACAAGCCATTGCATGTTCCACAAATTTCTTGCTGTCGTTTTTTTTTTTTTTTAATGCTGGAGCTCTATGTCGTATTCTCTTGATGGTCGCCCTTTCTTCTTTAGGAGAACAAAACTGGTGCCTCGTTCCTGCACTTTGTTAGCTATGCTCTTATCTCTTTTTAACCACACAACAAGAAATAAAGTGAAACTGGTGACAGAAGAACCGGCTGCTTTAGATGGAAACGAGCTCGCATGCAAGCTATTTGCATGCATGATCAGATGTTCTCTGATAGGACCTATAGAGTGCGCTGAGGGCAGGTACCCGCTCTCTTCCATATTTTTCCCTCCTGCTCAATCTTTCACTATCTCTACGAAACGTTCACTTTTCTGCGGACTCTTTATTCGCGCCTCTCTTTTTTCCTCCGTGGGTCTACGATAGAAACACAAAGAAATGTGAACCAGCCGACGTGTAAAGAAACCTAATACGCCGAGTAACCGCCTTCGTAGTGAACAAAGGGTATCGGTGCAAATTCTGTTGCATACAAAGCAGTTTTCAGCTTTCTAAATGAAAAGAAAAAGGGAAGTGAAATCAGCTTCAAATCTCGTGCCTTGAAACGTGTCTCCAGTTTACAAACTTTTGTTGTTTCTTCCATTTTCTTTTTTGTCTTGTACAAGGGTCTTTCTTTCTTTCCTTCTATCTTTCTTTCTTTCTCATTTTTTTTTCAGGAATGGTTTTCATAAGAAAAGGCTCGTTGAGCATTGTTGAAATGACTTTCCCAAGGTGTCAGAAAAATTTCCTCAGGCATCCTTGTAAATTACATTTTCTTGCGTAGTTTCTTCTTAAGACGAGTGACAAGTCCAAGTTTAGTTCGGAAAGCCTACTTATAACCATGTTTCCAAAAAAGTCACAATGATGCGCCTGCATTCTGACTTTCATAGCGCAGAGGGCTCACTTATTCATATCTCTCATGTTTAGTTTTGTGTGTGTGTGTGTGTGTGTGTGTGTGTGTGTGTGTGTGTGTGTGTGTGTGTGTGTGTGTGTGTGTGTGTGTGTGCGTGTGCGTGCGTGCGTGCGTGCGTGCGTGCGTGCGTGCGCGCGCGCGCGCTAACTCAATTGCCTTGCTAGAATATGCGCTCGAGGTCAGTACACCTCCCATGCACTTTACTCTTCGTGACTACTGATCACATTTATTCCATTAAAACACCCATCTTTGTTACCCTACTGTGGTAAGCGGCAAACGTTGCCGGAATTTTCCAATATCATTAAATGCTCGATGAATGCCTTGCTGCCTTGCGAACAAACGCTTACTAGCTCTCCCCATTGCTCGAGATTGCTCAACAAATAATCAGTGGCACACCAGATTGCTGGCTCGCAGTTGATAGGTTCGGCTTTATGAGACCAGTTGAAAACAGAGACCACAGTATTGAGTTATGCTGCGATATCACATCGAAAACCAATCAACCAACCGACACTCCCACCGTGGACAGTTAAAGCGATACAAAAGGCAAATATTAAGCTACGTTAATTTAAATATGCTTCACCAATAGCAAAATGGCCACTCTTACAGTGATGGGAGCATGCGTAAGCCACACACACGCACACAAAAGCCACAAACAGGTGACGACGCCATCTGAAAGTTCCCGCACAAGTTGTCCCTGACGTCATGCAGTCTGACAGCGTCGGCCCGTATCTCTATTTAACCTTTTATCGATAAAGGACGATTTTATAGCATCCTAAGGAAACAAAAGACTCAACGTCGCAAGCTTTTATAACTTTTTCTTCTGGTGAGAAAGTTATTTTGATAAAGTCATTTCTCCCCGACACTTTCACAGATGCCAGAAAATTGTTTAAATTTGTGCGTTACGATCACGTACCAGCGCTGCGGTTGTGATGCGAAATTAAAAAAAAGGAAGATAAAAGGAGGGAAGTTGGGCCTTTACTTTCCTCACAAAGAATTAACCAATTCCCGTAAAAAAAAAAACGAAAGAGTTTTGCGAGAACACTTCACCAGTCAAAAGTGATGTAGTCTTGCGATTTATTGTTCCTCAAGACTCAGGTAGCAAAGGGAAATATATGTGTAAAAAAAAGCAGCTTCGCCATTCAAAAAGTACGATTCAAAGTGCAGTACTTTATTAAAGCACGCGCCGGGGGAGACGCATTGATGTATAGCTTCTACCCTTGGATTACGTCATGCATTACGAATTACTTGAATATCAGGGCAGCGACCGTGTCCACTTCTCTTGGTAAAAATGAACAAGAAGAAAAGAAACCAGTCAGTACTGTTAGCCTTATAAATGAGGAAGATGGATATTTAAAGCTACTTATATTTGACTGCTGAACACTTGCTCCTTATCTATTTATGTACTTGACGTAATACTAACGCCTAAGCTGTGGCCTTTCGTGGACAGCGATGGCTTCCAATAAGTGGACTTAAAACGTGGGTGGGCCAGGTTACTTACACATCCTTAATCGCCACCAACATTGAGATTTATCGGACACTTCAACGAATAGAAATTGGGCAAGCACAACCGATTTGGCGATTTAACTGTGCTGGAAAAGCATTGTAGCAATACTCTAGAAATGCTTGATGAACAGCCCGTAAGCGACGTGTTCAAGAAAGAAAGAAATCGTTGGGGCAGGATAGTGTGGGACGTGTACTTATAAAAAGAATGGATTTTGCGCAGTGCGAACATGTGTCCATCTTACGCTGGTAGGCGTCGTTCCACGCTTCAGCGCGCTGTGCGTCCAGCACCCGATGACCCACCATGCCACGACCGTTACTTGGATCCGTCCTTCCCCGAGTTGGAATCAGCCTCGCGATACTCTGCAAATTTACCGTTCCTGTTCATGATTTACCCTTTCTTTATTTTGTATATTTTTTTAAATCTTTTTTTTTTTTCATTTTATCCGCATGATGAACTTGCATAGCTTCACGTATTTCCAACCAGCTGTTCTCATTATATTAGTTTATGGCGGCGGGTAAGGTATGCTGCATGAAAATTATATTCAATTTATTTATTTATTTATTGATTTATTTATTTATTTACATTCCAACCTTTACGTGAGCTGTGAGAGACGCTGTAGCCTCGTGCTCGGCATGTGAATGTCATGAATGTTGAGCCGTCACGACGAGCTAGCGCCTCAAGAAAATTTCGAGTTTCACTTTCTATGACCGCAGAATGCGGTTCATTTGTCTGCGGCAAGTTATTGTAACGCGTCCAATTTGAGCAAGCGCTTCCCTAATACGCACTGCGGACGAAAAACAAGCAAACAGCGACGATCCTCAAAGCCATTTTGTACGAAATGTTGCTCAGCGACGGTTGGCAGGCACTAAATTCAGATGTATTATGAAAGCGAGCACGCAAGCTGCGGTATCAGCGATTCTTGCGACGAAGCGAGGAGAGGCACGGTATTGCATGGCGATTTATATGGGCTTCCACAAATCCGAAGCATGTTTAATAGGCAGCTGCCGACCATCGCTAAAGGACGAAGCGCTTAATAAATGAAAGCGGTAGTAAACAGGAGGTATAGTTAAAATTAAACGCTTAGCATTAATAGATGGTCGGCCAGCCTGAGAGCATACACAAAGCTGTGGCTACAAGCGCTAAACCAAAGAAGCTAATAGCCGTTCCACAAGCAGCCCAGATAAGCATCGTAGCATCTCGAAAACACCTTAGAGAAGAGGGAAAGTTATCTGAAACAAGATATGCGAATACACATTCTTGTACCGAATAGATTAAATAACGATAGATAAGTTTGAGCAGACAGCTCTCTATTTTGTTAATAGTGGGGAAAGTTATTTGGCGATTTGAGAGTGTTGTCCCGAGTTTAATCGCGCAAGTTTCGACTGTCCCTTCCTCACGCGGCTAGAGATTCGCGTAATAACCGCGATATTAGGGAACTAGGGAACCATCTAGAGAACGCACTAGGGAACCACCTAGAAGATCCACCGCTCCTAACGAGAGCGATATTTCGTAAAAGAAGAAAGAAATGTCGCACTAAGGCGTAGCCCTATAATCTCCACTGAAATATGTTGACTCTCGCCCTTCCTCCGCCAGACCACCGCTCGAACCGCACAGGTTGTCATCGTCGTCCGTGTTTACAGACGACCACCAGCAAATCGTGTTCACTGTGCGGAGTGCGGGCGACTTGCGTGTTCGCTTTCAAGCTTCGTCAAACCGCCACGAGTTTGCGCATCGCGCAAAGGGCCGACGCCTTACCTGATGCGTGCATGCGAAGAGCGGCCGCGCGCACTTCGCTCCGACCGGCCGCAGCGGCGTGTGTGGGCCGTGCAGCAAAACAACGACAGCGGATTAGACCCGGACGCCTGACTCGTTCGTCATCTGGCAGCCAGCGAGCGATGAGCGCGCACGGGCGCTGCTCGTTCTCGGCGCACTTTCTTCCTCTTTATTTGCCACAGGCCGTTCTCGCGTATGGGGCGCGCTCCTTCGGCGCTCAGTGCGGGGCGCTGACGCAGCTGCTCCTTAAAGTTCATCAGCCAAACGGCTCCCAGCACCGTCGTCGCCCATCAATGGCCTGGTCCTGGCAACGAGCAAACACACCGTTGCCGTCGCGCGGCTACCGGGCTCCCGATGCCTAAGCTCTCTCCGCGTCAACAGCTGGGCGCATTTCAAAGGTGCTCTGCCATTGATCCCCGAACACGATTTTCCCGGCCGTAGCGGCTACCGCCGATCGGCCGCACCACCTCGGAGGCACGCGAGAAACCGATCGGCTTCCGAGCGGCCCGACGACGCGGCCGTGTACGGGAGCACCGCGCGTTCGCACGAAACAAATGAAAGTATGTGGGCGCGTTTCTCGAGGTGTATACAAAGCACACCTTGCGCATAAACGTTCGCGATGCGCATTTTCCCACAAATTGGGTACTCTCGGGGTCGATGTGAAGGCCCCGGGAAAGCATATAACGTTCATTGCTAGCGCTCGCAAAAGACGCGTCATCATGATTTTTCTCTTGTTTTCCTAATCAGGGCGACATAACGGAGCCCGCCATATTGTTTTCTAATGCACACATGGCGGATCAATATTAATAAAGCTTGCCTGTTCCCTCGCATTGCTGCCTTATTTTCAAGGCCTTTGCTGCTGCTATAGGCCTATGAGAGGCATGTAAACTACGACTGCGTTTTAAGGAAGTACTTCATTGTGAACAGGTTAGACGTTTGACATACACGTGGCGATATTTGATCTTTTGCTGTTTTATCTCACACCATTCGGCGCTTTCTCACATACTACATGCTGAAACTTCGGGAATGATCGTACAATGTCTCGCGGCACACGAAGAATCTACTGTCCACCACTTTCGGCGAGAGCGCCCCCCAAGGAATGAACGAAGCGGACGGGTCTCATATGTTTGTTTTAGTGTTGTAAGGCCGGAACACCAAAAAAAAAAAAAACCGTTTGAAATGCTCACGTTCGCCGAGTCGAGGCTGGAAGAACGAAGTCAAAACGCACTACAAAAAAAAGTGTCGTGAAAAAAATTTAGCAATAGCCGATCGGAGCAAGAAGAGCTGGCAAACAGCACTGGCTTGTCGGCTAGCAGAAAACATCGGCGCAAGTAATCGTACACCAATCTTTGGATCAATGAAGGGGGGTATCGCTTTTGAAAAGTGAACTCAAATCACTGCAATCCGCGAAATCCTTTTTCTGTCACTTTGTGTTCCGCCATTTCTCTCTGTTTCAAGTTTTGCGCCTGCTCCTGGGAAGAAGGCAAAGAAGTAACCAAAGCCACACCGTCCACAAGAGGGGCAAAAAACGAAAAGATGCAGAGAAGCACTGGAGGTACAAATGTTGAGGGAAAAAAAAGCATTGTGTGAGAGAGAGAGCTGCCTCACGTTTATCGAAAAATCATTTTTCCTATCCCTGACCCAGAACAAAAGAAATCTCGCAGCGTGAAAAGAGTGAAGTGCGCAAATTGGGAGCTAGAAGAAAAAGAAACCCGCAAGGGGCTGAGCATTCGGTCGATGCCGCTGTCTATCGTGGTCCTTGGGCCTCACTAAATCGCTTTTAGCTCTGGTCAAAAAGAAAACACTCCACCACACACCAAAGTTTAGCATAACATTACCACCCCGATACCTACAGAAGAAGCGGTAAATGTGCTACTTGCACTCTCCAGTAACCTCGTTGTTCTCTTGAGGCTGGAATTTGGTTATATTGCTGCAAAACGCCGAACCGATTGGGGATAAGGTAGCCTCACAGAGGTGAACGCAGAAATTCCGTCAACTGTGCGCGCCTTTCACCTTCATTTAGCGCGAAATTCACACTTAGAGCACTAAATGCTAAATTCACACACGCACACACACACGCGTGAAACACCCGACTTCGAAGAGCGTGTTGTGTAATGTGCGTTCTGCGTGGCGACTATGTGGGTGCGGTGCACGAGCGTGCTTCCACGTTTAATGGAGTTACAATTTTCTCAAATTTCAGTGAGCAATTCAAGTATAGCGCAATCCTGAAACATTGCAGTAGGGTCATTCGAATTCGCGGATCATTCGAACGGACTCTGAAGAATCACACTATTAGCATCCGCGCCGACGAATACGTTTACCTATAATACGCGACTGCTGTGCTATGCCGTCCTGTGCCAGAACGTAGCTCGAAATTAAGCATGCTTAACTTCTCGGTTTCATTCGGGCAAATTCTAGGTGATGCAGAACTATCGCGTGAGCAGTTCCCAAAAGCTCTTGCTTCTATTAAACATAGATCACTTCTTCAGCGAAATATTGAGACAAGTATCTGCTGCAACAATATAGCTATACAGTACATCACGGCACACTACGGTACAATATGATACAGCTCACACTAGAGAAATCAGATTTCGGAATGCGTGTGCATGATGATGGCGTATCTTTGCCATAAATGCGACGTAAGCTTGTGCAGTAGCGGCAAGGCTGATTCTTTTACGCCTTCGCAGCGCGGATCAATGCGCGCAGTGTTCAGCCCTGGTGTTTTCAAACTACTCGTAGTGTGAAATGAGGGAGAAAACTTCGCCACCTGAAAGACGAGAGAACACTTGCAAACATTCTTCTGACCGAGCGATACATAGCAAGTACGTCATATGCTGCACTGGACATCTCGTACCGCGCTGCTATGCAGTGCCTGATGTGCGCTAAACTAGTGCTCTGCCTCTCTTTTCTCTTTTTGCCCCAATATCGCTTTCGCCCAGTGCAGAGCAGTAAACAGGACGTGCGTGTGTTAACCACCCTGCCTCTCCTTGCTTCTCTCTTATCGTATCTACGAAACCGAAAGAAAGAAAAAGAAACTGTTAGTTGTTTTATCATATTTTGCTAGAGAGAAGAGACACATACTCTCTATGTGTTACAAGTTATTTGCTTCGCACAGAAGGAAAAAGTGAAATCAGAGCGCGTTCTGTATAGCAGGAATAAAGCTGCAACGTGAAGGTAAAACAGTGACGTATTGTGGATGAAAATAATCGTGTAAAAGTTATTATTACAAACAGCTGGTGTCCCAAATAAACGAAATTTGCCATTGAGCTTCTCAACGAGATCATGATATAATCTTTGAGTGGCTGCCGGGACACTGTGGCATCGTTGGTAATCACCTCGCCGATGACGCAGCCTGACGCGCCCAGGCTGGAGCACCGACACTCCTTATACCTTTATCGAGAGTAGACACTGGAAGAGACGTTCACAATCTCGCTCGTACCATCACGTTGAGTTACTGGCATACACCGCATAACTCTAACCATCGATTATACAGCCTTGACGCATCACTGAAACTGAAATTACCAGCAAACCTTTCAGGACGTGACGCTGCACTGCTGTGTCTACTGTGGGTAGGAGTGGCATTCACTAACTCCCACAACTATCGTATTGGAATGGGGGAGTCACAGATGTGCGCTAAGTGCAATTGTGAAGTGACCATGAGTCACCTTCTGTGCCGCTGTTCTCGCTTCGATAATCAACGTGAGACTCTCGAGTGTGCCTTGAATAGAGTGAGCGATGGGCCATTTACAGAAGCGACGATCTTGGGAGCCTGGCCTCACAGTTCCTTAGCCCAGAAAGCCACTCGAGCGCTTCTTCAGTACCTGAAGGCAACAGAGTTGAGTGCCTGACTGTATATAGACATGCCGCACCTATAGCTTAGTGCACGTAAAAGTGCGATATAGACTCATGTCTTCTCTCTCTCTCTCTCTCTCTCTCTCTCTCTCTCTGGTGGCGTGTTGCAAATTCAGTGTTTATCAGCATCAGCAGTCTCGACAGAAGGTCAAATAATTGTTTTAGAGTGCTTCATGCAAGCGGAATTTGGCGCTGATTATATAATTGGTTTAAGGATAGTCACATCTATAAGCGCCCGCAAATACTGCAAGTACATTCCTTTTGCTAGATTATATTCCTTTCTTATCCACCCCTGCCTACTGGTCTATCTTGATGATAATGTAGCCGAAGCACACATTAGACCAACTATGAAGCGCGAAACAAAAAAGAACTCGAATAGAAAAGTAACATTGTTCCGCCCTTTGGTCCGCATACCATTAGATATAGAAAATGAAGGCGTTAGCAGTGGTTACTTACAGCTCTAATCAGACAGCTTAGAATGCGGGAGCGGGCATTCAAAAGTGCGTTCGAATCCGCTTTACTTATGGCCAGTTGTCCACAACAACTTTATATGAACATGCATCGCGGGATGCTCGGATGCTTTTCACTCTGCAATTGGCTTTCGCAACCATGATTGCGCGTAATTGGTGGACCACGGCCCACGCCATGCGGAGGTTCTCGATTCTCCAGACTTCGGTTGTCATTCCTTCCACTTTTGGTTTTCCCTTTCTTTTCATTAAATATATGAAATTCATCATAGAGTTAATTCTTTTCCACAAATATTTATACAGTTCAATAAAAAGCTTAATTTCTGTTATGCTTTCCGTTCAATCATTGCCTGTTGGCATCGTATGGCTGCACGGAAGACAATGTGTCTGACGGTTGTTTACCAATAAAACACAGCTTTCTCAGAAGCAGATTTCCTCGGCTCCGACTTAGAGTAGATGGCGCAAATGCATTAAGTAGCGCTATCATTTCATGCTTACACCTACTTCCGTACATGAGATAGACGGCTGCGCAACATGTTCGGATCCTTCGATTTATCAGCCTAATATTTTACCTAAAGATATTAACACGAAAAAAAAAACGAAAGAAAAAGCACAATTTATCAATGATTGCGGAGTGAAGCATATATGACCACTGATGGTTAAAGACGGCCGAGAATTCGGTCAAAATGGCGCCCCTCCAACCGGCTACCTTGCGCGGGCGGATATGGGGTGGGGTGAAGAATCAGGTACGCGTGAGGGAGGGCTCAAAGCCGGTGGTAAATAAAACAAACAAAAATACAAATTCCGACAATGGACTAAGCAGCGCCGATTTTTCTTTTCTTGCTTTTCTTCCGCGCCGCAGAGGCGATCTTCCGAGTGAAGCGTGTAAACCAAGCTGGCATGTGCTTAACTCAGCAGGAAAGCGGTGCCCGACGCGTCGGCCTTTCCATCACGGCAGGAGGCCACCGCACGTCGCCTCTGAGACGCCGGGTTTTCTCTTTTCGAGTCAGCTCGCGCGACGAGATACGAGCAGCTCAAGGGAGACGACGTACGCCATTCAACAGAGCAAAGGGGGCCCATGGCCTTGGCGGCAGAAGCGCAAATAGAACGATTCCTTACACCAGGAAAGCGGTGACGGGACGCCGGCGGCCACTATACTTTCGTTATAGGCACGTAGAGCCACCACCATCAAATAAGATTTAGAGAGAGGGAGGGAGAGACGAAAGAAAGGGGAGGTCAACGAGCCCAGCAAATCGGAAAATCCGGTTTGCTACCTTATACTGCACTTAGCCACAGGGGTTAGGGAGACATAGACAAGAACGAAATACACATCAAGCACAGTGGGATCAGAGCCGTCGAGCCTAAGTTAACACACACCACCAGTCAGTGCTAGAGCCTTTTGTCAAAATTTGTTACGTACAAGAATATCGCAGAAATGTCTTCGCCGCCCTCTGCTGCGACGGCACTACGAAAGTTGACCGTTCCGAAAGTGGCTTGCCACCAACGCGAGCCAGCATTGTCTCGAGCGATCGCCTGTCTACATCACATAGTGCATATACCTGTGGTACTCGATATATGTATGTATTGACTACAATCTGAAAGGGTTTTGTCACAACCACAGTCATCACATCCGGTGTTGTCAGCCATTCAAAACAGAGAAGGCAAAAGGATTAGTGAAGAATCCTCCAAGACGTAGCCGACGAAGCAGGGCTGCTTCCCGTCGGCAGAATCCAGACAGGATGCTAAGGTGGACAAGCAGAGAGCTTCGCTTTAACTATAGTGGTAGCACTTTTTATTTTCACTCCAAATAACTAAGTAAGAAAAACGTAACTTACTCAGTGTTATACTGAAATAGCAAACTAATCACAGCAAGAGTTTAAAGGGCTGCTCCCATCTTGAATACCGTCACCTACTAAAATTTTGAACGGAAGCTTCTAGCCGGGGCGTAAATTTTCAAGCATTAGGTTTGGGAAGTTTCTATGGCGAGAAAATTTGTCTGAAGGCTATGATTCTGGCCTCTTTATTCTTAAGTCAATCCTTTCTGTCCCTGCTCTTGAAATGGCTCCTGTCACCACGCGAGCACTCGGCTAAGCGAGGAGTATAGAGACATTTAAAATATCTTCACTGTCACAGCCTGAGTCCCCGCTTTTGCAGGTACATTATTGACATGCGACGCGACTCACGCGTCATGCATCCCAGAGAGCTGGCTTGCATGAATGAAGCGGTAAAAGTGTTAGCCGGTCTTTCCATCCGCGCGTCTGTGACCTAATGGGTACAGCATCGGGCTGTACCGAACGAATTGATAGCGAATTGGTAATAGGGGAAGGGGTAAGAAGAGATTTACGGGGCGGAGCGAGCTGTGGGGGACCCTCCGCCCGACCTACCTCCCGAGGCGCCTCCCAGAGCAGGTTTACCAGCAGTACTTCCAGCAGGCATAAACATATCTATGTATGCTGATAACATTTGCGTATGGACATCGAACAAGTCTCTAGAGGCATCGGCTGCAGAAAGCTTTAACTAAAATAGGTGATTATTTAAGAGAACGGGGCATGCACATATCTTATGCCAAATCAGCGGTTTTGCCTTTCACAATAAAGAAAGGTTAGAAATTTCGGTCTTTCAACAGACGGCCATGAGATCGAGCTGGTTCGGAAACATCGTTTTCTCGGCGTGATTAGGCTACGAGCTTCGATGGACTCATCATTTGACTGCCCTGGAGGACCAAATTAGTTGTGTGATAAATGTTCTCCGCAGAATATTAGGCACGAAGTGGGGTGGAACAACTGCATCCCTTCTTCAAGTCCACTCAGCACTTGTGCGTCAGAGAATTACTTACTCCGCCCCTATATTGCACAAATTATCTGCTACGTCCCTCCATCGGCTACAGCTATTGCAGGCTCGGAGTTTATGAGTGTGCCTAGGAGTCCCGCAGGCTACGTCCAGTCACCTCACTATTGCAGAAGTGCGGAACCGCATTTCACGGTGATTCGCAGCCTGGAAACATGCCGACATCTCTTCAGAATTTCCACTCAGCATTCTGCACACCCCTTCTCTCTCTGATAGAGAACCGTCAGGGTGCACAGATACACGCCATGATTAAAGAGCATAAATCACGATTCCCACGATCACTTTTTTGGTACTCAGACCCTTGCTACCCTCCATAGCTTCTGCAAGCGCCGAAAATAGAAACGTCAATCGAAGGGCTTAAATATAAAAGCGACGTTTCCACGTTAGCAGCAAAACGATTGGAGTTACACCGCCTACTTGACGAATACCAGGAATCTATTCACCTCTACACGGATGGATCTGTAATCAAAGAAAGTGTGACTGCAGCTTATGCTATACCATCCTTGGAGGTAGAGTACGCTTGTCGACTAGGACGCATGTCGTCACTGTTACGTTTCGCCTACGACGCGCGGTTTAGCCGGCGCGACTGCAACAAAGCGGCAGACATTTTGGCCCGTTCGGCGTCGCCGCTACGCTCCCCGCCAAGCGCGTCCAGGCATGTTCCGATGCCACGTGTCTTCATGTGCGTGTGTGAGTGTATGTGCCATTGTGCCCGACCGGAGGCGCTACGAGAGTAGAAGTCTCCTCCTCCCAGCCATTGTGCCCGACCGAAGGCGCTACGAGAGTAGAAGTCTCCTTCTCCTCCCAGCCATTGTGCCCGACCGAAGGCGCTACGAGAGTAGGAGTTACCGTCTCCTCCCAGTCTTTGTGCCCGACCGGCGGCGCTACGACAGTATGCGTCACCTTATCTCATTGTACAATCACGTGCTCGTCTATTGAGGGGTTCCTTCTTGCCCTCAACTGCGAGAGTATAAAAGCAGCTGCCCCCGGACGCCAAAGGAGGGCTCCGATTTCTTCTGTTGAGTAAAGTGCTCTCCCGTCTCTCTACTTCGGTCAACCTGACCGCCAACTCTTTGCGATGTTAAAATAAACAAGTTGTTTTGTTGTTACCAGTCGACTCATGCTTTGCCGGGACCTTCGGATGCTTCCAGTTGTACCCCAGGCCGCCAGGCCAACGCTACCCTTGGGGCTTGCGACCCAGGTACAACCACGGGCGTCAGCGCCGAGTTCCCAACAGGTCGTACCATCGGTGCGACCACAACAACCGTTGCCATCGGTGGGATTCAAACAACTGTCTGCCAGCGGTGAGATCGCGACAACGGAGGCCAGCAGCGAAGAGATGCAGTTGACTGTATGCTGAGCAGCTCAACAACGATCCGGGACCAGTGCAACGAGCCCTGTGTGATGACTGGTTGCCTGCAGCGGAACGACTGCGCTGAATTCCTGCCTGCGAGGTTTGGTGAGTGCGGGACTTTCTTCTTCTGAGCTTTGCCAGGCTTTTGTTAGTGTCAGAAACAGAGCTGGTAATTGTGGTTGTCGTTGCTGCCGGGTTAGTTTGCGGCAAGACAATAGTAAGCAGTAGAGAAAGCAGCATTCAGAGCAGCCATGGATTTGAAGTCGTTGCGCAAACCGAAATTGTTGGAGCTTGCAAGAGAGTTGGGTCTGGATGTCTCGGACAAACTCAGAAAACCAGAACTGCTAAAGGCTATTCTTGAGTTAGAGGCTGAGGATGACGAGCTGTCGGAATGCCTTGAGACCATTGAAGAGAGGGAGACTGCAAAAAGACAGGAGCGCGAACTTAAAGAACAGAAAGAAAAAGAAGAGCGTGAACGTAAAGAACAGAAAGAGCGTGAGCAACAAGAGCGCGACCGTCAACACGCTTTGGAAATGAAGCGTCTTGAGGTAGAGATGGAACGCGCTCGTAATGGAAGTCAGGCACACGGTGCAGGAGAACGCGTATTGTTCAAAATGACTGACCTGATGCGGCCGTTTAAGCTTGGAGAGGACATTGGTTTGTTCCTGGTTAACTTTGAGCGAACGTGCGAGAAGCAGGGGTTCTCTCGGGAAACGTGGCCACAGCGCTTGCTCACTTTGTTACCCGGCGAGGCGGCCGACGTAGTCGCTCGCTTGGATAGAGAGGAGGCAGAGGATTTCGACACAGTGAAATCGAGTCTTCTAAAAAAGTACCGGCTGTCAGCGGAGGCGTTCCGTCGGAAGTTTCGGGAAGATGAGAAAGGTAGAAGTGAGTCATATACGGAGTTTGCGTACAAGCTTATGTCAAGCATGCAGGAGTGGCTCAAAGAAGAGAAAGCGTTTGGTGACCACGAGAAAGTTCTGCAGTGTTTCGGGCTAGAACAGTTTTATAGTCGGTTACCTGAGAACGTGCGTTACTGGGTCTTGGATAGGCCAGACGTTTGTACGGTGGCTAAAGCCGCTGAGCTAGCCGAGGAGTTTGTGACGCGTCGGGCTCGCGGAGCTAAGGACGGTCAAAAGGGTGAATTTGGCTCGAAGTTTGAGAGGCCGAAGTTCACACCCATGAGAGAAAAGCGGGACACGCGTAGTGAGGATGCGAGTGAAAGCAGTCCGACCAAACGTAAAGAGACGGCGGCAGCCGAAGCCGAACGCAGAAAGCGGTTCGAGATGAGGCAAGCGCTGTTTGGATCTGACTGCTGGTACGATCTGTTGGGAACTCGGCGCTGACGCCCGTGGTTGTACCTGGGTCGCAAGCCCCAAGGGTAGCGTTGGCCTGGCGGCCTGGGGTACAACTGGAAGCATCCGAAGGTCCCGGCAAAGCATGAGTCGACTGGTAACAACGAAACAACTTGTTTATTTTAACATCGCAAAGAGTTGGCGGTCAGGTTTGACCGTAGTAGAGAGACGGGAGAGCACTTCACTCAACAGAAGAAATCGGAGCCCTCCCTTTTGGCGTCCGGGGGCAGCTGTTTTTATACTCTCGCAGTTGAGGGCAAGAAGGAACCCCTCAAAAGACGAGCACGTGAATGTACAATGGGCTAATGGTGACGCACACTGTCGTAGCGATGCCGTAGCACCATGTCGAGCACGATCTCGTAGCACCCTGTCGTGGCGCTGCGCACGATCTCGTAGCACCCTGTCGTGGCGCTGCCGGTCGGACACAATGACTGTAACGAGAAGATGGTCCCTGCTTTGGCATCGCCTGTTTCGGGCATAATGACTGGAACGAGATCCCTGCTTTGGCATCGCCTGTTTCGGGCCCAATAACTGGAATGAGATCCCTGCTTTGGCATCGCCTGTTTCGGGCACAATGACTGGAACGAGATCCCTGCTTTGGCATCGCCTGTTTCGGGCCCAATAACTGGAATGAGATCCCTGCTTTGGCATCGCCTGTTTCGGGCACAATGACTGGAATGCGAGGAGGATCCCTAGGCGGTCGCATCGCCGCAGACGCGCCTGGAAACACCTGGCGATGAGTGTTGCGGCGACGACGATCGGGCCAAAATGTCTGCCGCCCCGCCGCAGTCGCGCCGGCAAAACCACGTGTCGCAGGCGAAACGCAACAGACCGCCCCGCCGGGGGAAGGAGATCCCGATGGACAGGGGACTGCATCCGCTGTCCGGAGGGATGTCGCTCGATGATGCTCATAACCGAAGTCGGGCGTCCCTTGACGTTTCTTGAGCGCAGCGCACAGAGAAGGCCTCGTTCTCTCGTTCAGGTTCGCACGGGACACTGCAAAGTGACTTCGGGAGAGTTCACATTTTTGTTCTCGTTCCCGGCAAGCGTTAGAACTACGCTGAAACTCAACCGCTCAGTCAGCAAGCACGGCACAACCCTCACTAAGCCCTGCCAGGCTCTTTCCCCTTTTTATACCACTGCCTAGTTCCTTACAGTAGTCTAGCATCACTCAGAACGCGTCCACAAATTGAAAAATTGCACTAGAAAGCATATCATCACTTTGAAACACTAAACAAAAGCAATATGTTAAAAAAAAATCCTGCCTCAGGAAGAAAAACATCAGTAACAAACAATTTTGAGGCTGATTCCTACGTTAGGGGCTTCGACTTAAGCCATCGGCGTTACCGTTGAGACTCCCCTTTTTGTAACGCACCTCAAAGGAATATTGTTGTAAAGCGAGGCTCCAGCGCAGGAGGCGGCCATTTTTGGGAGAGATGGTCTGCAGCCATTGGAGAGGGCAGTGATCCGTCTCAATGATAAACCTCGAGCCGGCTAGATAGCATGACAATTTCTGAACGGCCCACACGAGACATGCACACTCTTTCTCGGTGGCGCTATACGCCTGCTCACGACTGGTCAGCTTACGACTAGCATACAGGACGGGGTGTTCTACTTCTCCATTTTCCCGTTGGCACAGTACAACGCCCATGCCTCGCTCACTAGCATCGCACTGAACAATGAACCCTTTTGTATAGTCTGGCGATCGTAGCACAGGCTGGCTTGTTAGGGCACTCTTTAGGGCGCTAAAAGCTCTTTCCTTTGTCTCGTCCCAGACGACTGTTTGAGGCTCTGTCTTTCTTAGAGCATCCGTCAGGGGAGCCGCGATATCAGAGTACCTAGGGATGTACCTCTGATAGTAGCCGGCGACACCCAAGAACGACCGAACATCGGTCTTGGTGCGCGGTTGCGGAAAGTCTCGCACAGCGGCCACTTTTATTTCAGAGGGGCGGCGACGACCCTGACCAATCACGTGACCGAGGTAGACAACCTCGGCCTGTGCTATCTGGCACTTAGGAGCCTTGACTGTCAAGCCCGCTTCGCGCAGGCGGGTTAGCACTGCCCGCAAGTGTGCCATATGCTCAGACCAGGATGCGGAGAATATCGCTACGTCGTCTAGATACGGTAAAGCGAATTCTTGCTGTCCCCGCAACACTTTATCCATGAGACTTGAAAAACAGTATGGCGCGTTCTTCAAACCAAAACTCAACACTTTAGGACGGAATGTTCCCATTGGTGAAATGAACGCCGCATACCTACTAGCCTCTTCTGTAAGTGGAACCTGCCAATAACCCCTGACAAGATCTAGGGTGGAAATAAACTGAGCGCTACTAACTTTCTCAAGGCGCTCCTCGATGTTAGGGATCGGATAAATTTGATCCTTAGTGATGGAATTAAGCCTGCGGTAGTCGACGCAAGGACGAGGTTCCTTGCCCGGTACCTCAACTAAAATCAAAGGGGAGGTATAATCACTCTCACCTGCCTCAATAACACCGAGCTGTAGCATTTTCTTTACCTCAGCCTCCATAATATCGCTCTGGCGGGGTGACACCCGATACGCCTTGGATCGTACTGGCTCTGGGGAGGTAAGTTCTATATCATGAGTAAGTACCGAAGTCCTACCAGGCCTCTCAGAGAACAGACCTTGAAACTCTTGTAATAGCTGGTGTAGTTCGGTTTTCTGCTCGGGCGACAGCGGTGCTTTACTGATAAGGTCACTAATGACTTGACCGGTGTCTTCCCTGTTCGTCACTGAGCCTAGTCCCGGAAGCTCGACCGGAAGCTCTTCAGGAACGTTTACCATCAGGCACACCACTGCTTCCCTTTGTCTATAAGGTTTGAGCAGATTACAGTGGTAAACTTGCTGTGCTTTCCGCTTTCCTGGCAGTCTTACCACGTAGTTAACGTCCGACAGTTTCTGAACAATTCGCGCTGGGCCCTCCCACTGCACGTCTAGTTTGTTGTTTAGCGATGTGCGCAATATCATGACCTCATCGCCAACCTCAAAACGACGGGCCCTGGCTGTCCGATCATAATAAACCTTGGCCCTCTGCTGGGCCTTTGCCATTGCTTCACCTGACAACTCCTGTGCCCTTCTTAAGCGTTCGAGGAGCTTAAGTACGTACTCCACCACGACTGGGTCGTCGCCCCTATCTTCCCATGATTCTCGAAGCATGCGAAGCGGAGATCGAAGCGAGCGACGGTACACCAGTTCAGCTGGCGAAAACCCCGTAGCCGCATGCGGCGCGGTTCTTAACGCAAACATCACCCCAGGCAGACACAGCTCCCAGTCAGTTTGATGTTCAAAACACAAGGCTCTCAACACGCGCTTCATGACGGAGTGGAGCTTCTCAACGGAATTCGACTGTGGGTGGTACACTGAGCTGTGTAACAGCTTTACCCCACACCTTTCGAGAAAAGTTGTCGTCAAAGCGCTAGTAAACACAGTGCCCTGATCTGATTGGATTTCCGCAGGGAAACCAACTCGCGCAAATATGGACAGTAGTGCATTAACTATCTCAACTGAGCTGAGTTCTTTAAGCGGCACTGCTTCAGGGAACTTTGTCGCTGGGCAGATCACAGTCAAAATGTGTCTGTACCCCGTGGCTGTTACCGGCAGAGGTCCCACAGTATCAATAACGAGCCGTCTAAAAGGCTCCGTAATGATAGGTACCAATTTCAACGGCGCCCTCGATTTGTCCCCTGGTTTGCCCACCCGCTGACAAGTGTCACATGTCCTCACGAAATGGTCTGCGTCCCGAAAACACCCTGGCCAATAGTACTCTTGCAAGAGACGGTCCTTAGTTTTCTTAACTCCTAGGTGTCCGGACCACGAACCCCCATGCGACAAGCGCAACAGATCCTGACGATAGCATTGAGGCACGATCAGCTGATCGAACTCCACTCCTCGGCGGTCTAGATACTTCCGGTACAGGACTCCACCTCTTTCCACAAAACGCGCAGTTTTCCTGGCGATACCTTCTTTGACATTGCAGCGCACGTTTTCCAGGCTGCCATCCTTTTTTTGCTCGGCTATCAAAGCCGACCGGCTGACTTTTAGCAACCTATCAAGTCCGTCTGACGTAGGCGCGATGAGCAAATCAGTAGATAGCTCTTCTAACTTTCCCGTGTCGGGCATTTCCTCTCCAGTATCTGGCGCCTTTAACGTTTCAGACTCAATTTTATTCAGTTCGGGCGCGCTCTGAATATCAGCTTGCTGCGCCTCTGACCCTTTTTCGTTGTTTGATAACGTCGGCCCCGCAACTACCGCCTTTGCAGCGAGCTCCCGAACCTTCGATCTGGTTAAGGCCTGAACACTAGCTTCACCAAACAAAAGCCCCTTCTCGCGCAGGAGGTGATCGGACCTGTTTGAAAATAGGTACGGGTACTGGGGTGGCAGCATAGATGACACTGCCGCCTCTGTCTCAAGCGCTCCGAAAGGTCCTTCAATAAGCACCTTTGCTACTGGCAGACACACGCTATGAGCTTCCACGGCTTGCTTGATCCATGCGCACTCGCCCGTGAACATATGGGGTTCTACGTAAGATGGGTGAACTACATCCATCGTAGCTGCGGAATCGCGAAGCACTCGACACTCTTTCCCGTTCACGAGGAGGTCTCGCATGTAAGGCTCGAGAAGCTTCATGTTCTCGTCCGTGCTGCCTATTGAAAAAAACACAACTTTTGGTGTTGTTTCCGGACACTGCGCCGAAAAGTGACCCGGCTTCTGGCACGTATAACAAACGCCCGCTCGCCTCATCTCGAACCGCTTTCTGCGTTCGGCTTCGGCTGCCGTCTCTTTACGTTTGGTCGGATTGCTTTCACTCGCATCCTCACTACGCGTGTCCCCCTTAAATCTCATGGGCGTGAACCTTGGCCTCTCAGACTTGGAGCCAAATTCACCCTTTTGACCGTCCTTAGCTCCGCGAGCTCGACGCGTCACAAACTCCTCGGCTAGCTCAGCGGCTCTAGCCACCGTACTCACGTCTGGCCTATCCAAGACCCAGTATCGCACGTTCTCCGGTAACCGACTATAAAACTGTTCTAGCCCGAAGCACTGCAGAACTTTATCGTGGTCACCAAACGCTTTCTCTTCTTTGAGCCACTCCTGCATGTTCGACATAAGCCTATACGCAAACTCTGTATATGACTCACTTTTGCCTTTCTCATTTTCCCGAAACTTCCGACGGAACGCCTCCGCAGACAGCCGGTACTTTTTTAGCAGACTCGATTTTACTTTGTCGAAATCCTCTGCCTCCTCTCTATCCAAGCGAGCGACTACGTCGGCCGCCTCGCCGGGTAACAAAGTGAGCAAGCGCTGTGGCCACGTTTCCCGAGAGAACCCCTGCTTCTCGCACGTTCGCTCAAAGTTAACCAGGAACAAACCAATGTCCTCTCCAAGCTTAAACGGCCGCATCAGGTCAGTCATTTTGAACAATACGCGTTCTCCTGCACCGTGTGCCTGACTTCCATTACGAGCGCGTTCCATTTCTACCTCAAGACGCTTCATTTCCAAAGCGTGTTGACGGTCACGCTCTTGTTGCTCTCGCTCTTTCTGTTCTTTACGTTCACGCTCTTCTTTTTCTTTTGCAGTCTCCCTCTCTTCAATAGTCTCAAGGCATTCCGACAGCTCGTCATCCTCAGCCTCTAACTCAAGAATAGCCTTTAGCAGTTCTGGTTTTCTGAGTTTGTCTGAGACATCCAGACCCAACTCTCTTGCAAGCTCCAACAATTTCGGTTTGCGCAACGACTTCAAATCCATGGCTGCTCTGAATGCTGCTTTCTCTACTGCTTACTATTGTCTTGCCGCAAACTAACCCGGCAGCAACGACAACCACAATTACCAGCTCTGTTTCTAACACTAACAAAAGCCTGGCAAAGCTCAGAAGAAGAAAGTCCCGCACTCACCAAACCTCGCAGGCAGGAATTCCGCGCAGTCGTTCCGCTGCAGGCAACCAGTCGTCACACAGGGCTCGTTGCACTGCTCCCGGATCGTCGTTGAGCTGCTCAGCATACTGTCAACTGCATCTCTTTGCTGCTGGCCTCCGTTGTCGCGATCTCGCCGCTGGCAGACCGTTGTTTGAAGTCGTAGGCGATCTCACCGCTGCCAACCAGATGTTTGGATCTGACCGCTGGTACGATCCGTTGGGAACTCGGCGCTGACGCCCGTGGTTGTACCTGGGTCGCAAGCCCCAAGGGTAGCGTTGGCCTGGCGGCCTGGGGTACAACTGGAAGCATCCGAAGGTCCCGGCAAAGCATGAGTCGACTGGTAACAACGAAACAACTTGTTTATTTTAACATCGCAAAGAGTTGGCGGTCAGGTTTGACCGTAGTAGAGAGACGGGAGAGCACTTCACTCAACAGAAGAAATCGGAGCCCTCCCTTTTGGCGTCCGGGGGCAGCTGTTTTTATACTCTCGCAGTTGAGGGCAAGAAGGAACCCCTCAAAAGACGAGCACGTGAATGTACAATGGGCTAATGGTGACGCACACTGTCGTAGCGATGCCGTAGCACCATGTCGAGCACGATCTCGTAGCACCCTGTCGTGGCGCTGCGCACGATCTCGTAGCACCCTGTCGTGGCGCTGCGCACGATCTCGTAGCACCCTGTCGTGGCGCTGCCGGTCGGACACAATGACTGTAACGAGAAGATGGTCCCTGCTTTGGCATCGCCTGTTTCGGGCATAATGACTGGAACGAGATCCCTGCTTTGGCATCGCCTGTTTCGGGCCCAATAACTGGAATGAGATCCCTGCTTTGGCATCGCCTGTTTCGGGCACAATGACTGGAACGAGATCCCTGCTTTGGCATCGCCTGTTTCGGGCCCAATAACTGGAATGAGATCCCTGCTTTGGCATCGCCTGTTTCGGGCACAATGACTGGAATGCGAGGAGGATCCCTAGGCGGTCGCATCGCCGCAGACGCGCCTGGAAACACCTGGCGATGAGTGTTGCGGCGACGACGATCGGGCCAAAATGTCTGCCGCCCCGCCGCAGTCGCGCCGGCAAAACCACGTGTCGCAGGCGAAACGCAACAGCGCGCGTGTGTTATACGTGCCAGAAGCCGGGTCACTTTTCGGCGCAGTGTCCGGAAACAACACCAAAAGTTGTGTTTTTTTCATTATGCAGCACTGACGAGAACATGAAGCTTCTCGAGCCTTACATGCGAGACCTCCTCGTGAACGGGAAAGAGTGCCGAGTGCTTCGCGATTCCGCAGCTACGATGGATGTAGTTCACCCGTCTTACGTAGAACCCCATATGTTCACGGGCGACTGCGCGTGGATCAAGCAAGCCGTGGAAGCTCATAGCGTGTGTCTGCCGGTAGCAAAAGTGCTTATTGAAGGACCTTTCGGAGCGCTTGAGACGGAGGCGGCAGTGTCATCTATGCTGCCCCCTGTTGCGTTTCGCCTGCGACACGCGGTTTTGCCGGCGCGACTGCGGCGGGGCGGCAGACATTTTGGCCCGTTCGGCGTCGCCGCAACGCTCCCCGCCAGGCGTTTCCAGGCGTTTCCAGGCATGTTCCGATGCCACGTGTCTTCATGTGCGTGTGTGAGTGTATGTGCCATTGTGCCCGAACCAGGCGATGCGAAAGCAGGGGGTCACCCTCTCCTTCCAGTCATTGTGCCCGAACCAGGCGATGCGAAAGCAAGGGGTCACCCTCTCCTTCCAGTCTTTGTGCCCGACCGGCGGCAGTGTGCGTCACCTTAGCCCATTGTACAATCACGTGCTCGTCTATTGAGGGGTTCCTTCTTGCCCTCAACTGCGAGAGTATAAAAACAGCTGCCCCCGGACGCCAAAGGAGGGCTCCGATTTCTTCTGTTGAGTAAAGTGCTCTCCCGTCTCTCTACTTCGGTCAACCTGACCGCCAACTCTTTGCGATGTTAAAATAAACAAGTTGTTTTGTTGTTACCAGTCGACTCATGCTTTGCCGGGACCTTCGGATGCTTCCAGTTGTACCCCAGGCCGCCAGGCCAACGCTACCCTTGGGGCTTGCGACCCAGGTACAACCACGGGCGTCAGCGCCGAGTTCCCAACAAACCGACGCCATCGGTGGGATCCAAACATCTGGTTGGCAGCGGTGAGATCGCCTCCGACTTCAAACAACTGTCTGCCAGCGGTGAGATCGCGACAACGGAGGCCAGCAGCGAAGATATGCAGTTGACTGTATGCTGAGCAGCTCAACGACGATCCGGGAGCAGTGCAACGAGCCCTGTGTGACGACTGGTTGCCTGCAGCGGAACGACTGCGCGGAATTCCTGCCTGCGAGGTTTGGTGAGTGCGGGACTTTCTTCTTCTGAGCTTTGCCAGGCTTTTGTTAGTGTCAGAAACAGAGCTGGTAATTGTGGTTGTCGTTGCTGCCGGGTTAGTTTGCGGCAAGACAATAGTAAGCAGTAGAGAAAGCAGCATTCAGAGCAGCCATGGATTTGAAGTCGTTGCGCAAACCGAAATTGTTGGAGCTTGCAAGAGAGTTAGGTCTGGATGTCTCGGACAAACTCAGAAAACCAGAACTGCTAAAGGCTATTCTTGAGTTAGAAGCTGAGGATGACGAGCTGTCGGAATGCCTTGAGACCATTGAGGAAAGGGAGACTGCAAAAAGACAGGAGCGCGAACTTAAAGAACAGAAAGAAAAAGAAGAGCGCGAAAGTAAAGAACAGAAAGAGCGAGAGCAACAAGAGAAAAAAGAAGAGCGTGACCGTCAACACGCTTTGGAAATGAAGCGTCTCGAGATAGAGATGGAACGCGCTCGTAATGGAAGTCAGGCACACGGTGCAGGAGAACGCGTATTGTTCGAAATGACTGACCTGATGCGGCCGTTTAAGCTTGGAGAGGACATTGGTTTGTTCCTGGTTAACTTTGAGCGAACGTGCGAGAAGCAGGGGTTCTCTCGGGAAACGTGGCCACAGCGCTTGCTCACTTTGTTACCCGGCGAGGCGGCCGACGTAGTCGCTCGCTTGGATAGAGAGGAGGCAGAGGATTTCGACCAAGTAAAATCGAGTCTGCTAAAAAAGTACCGGCTGCCTGCGGAGGCGTTCCGTCGGAAGTTTCGGGAAAATGAGAAAGGCAGAAGTGAGTCATATACAGAGTTTGCGTATAGGCTTATGTCAAACATGCAGGAGTGGCTCAAAGAAGAGAAAGCGTTTGGTGACCACGATAAAGTTCTGCAGTGCTTCGGGCTAGAACAGTTTTATAGTCGGTTACCGGAGAACGTGCGATACTGGGTCTTGGATAGGCCAGACGTTTGTACGGTGGCTAAAGCCGCTGAGCTAGCCGAGGAGTTTGTGACGCGTCGGGCTCGCGGAGCTAAGGACGGTCAAAAGGGTGAATTTGGCTCGAAGTTCGAGAGGCCGAAGTTCACACCCATGAGAGCAAAGGGGAACACGCGTAGTGTGGATGCGAGTAAAAGCAGTCCGACCAAACGTAAAGAGACGGCAGCAGCCAAACGCAGAAAGCGGTTCGAGATGAGGCAAGCGCGCGTTTGTTATACGTGCCAGAAGCCGGGTCACTTTTCAGCGCAGTGTCCGGAAACAACACCAAAAGTTGTGTTTTTTTCAATAGGCAGCACTGACGAGAACATGAAGCTTCTCAAGCCTTACATGCGAGACCTCCTCGTGAACGGGAAAGAGTGCCGAGTGCTTCGCGATTCCGCAGCTACGATGGATGTAGTTCACCCGTCTTACGTAGAACCCCATATGTTCACGGGCGAGTGCGCATGGATCAAGCAAGCCGTGGAAGCTCATAGCGTGTGTCTGCCGGTAGCAAAAGTGCTTATTGAAGGACCTTTCGGAGCGCTTGAGACGGAGGCGGCAGTGTCATCTATGCTGCCCCCCCAGTACCCGTACCTATTTTCAAACAGGTCCGATCACCTCCTGCGCGAGAAGGGGCTTTTGTTTGGTGAAGCTAGTGTTCAGGCCTTAACCAGATCGAAGGTTCGGGAGCTCGCTGCAAAGGCGGTAGTTGCGGGGCCGACGTTATCAAACAACGAAAAAGGGTCAGAGGCGCAGCAAGCTGATATTCCGAGCACGCCCGAACTGAATAAACTTGAGTCTGTAACGTTAAAGGCGCCAGATACTGGAGAGGAAACGCCCGACGCGGGAAAGTTAGAAGAGCTATCTACTGATTTGCTCATCGCGCCTACGTCAGACGGACTTGATAGGTTGCTAAAAGTCAGCCGGACGGCTTTGATAGCCGAGCAAAAAAAGGATGGCAGCCTGGAAAACGTGCGCTGCAATGTCAAAGAAGGTATCGCCAGGAAAACTGCGCGTTTTGTGGAAAGAGGTGGAGCCCTGTACCGGAAGTATCTAGACCGCAGAGGAGTGGAGTTCGATCAGCTGATCGTTCCAAAATGCTATCGTCAGGATCTGTTGCGCTTGACGCATGGGGGTTCGTGGTCCGGACACCTAGGAGTTAAGAAAACTAAGGACCGTCTCTTGCAAGAGTACTATTGGCCAGGGTGTTTTCGGGACGCAGACCACTTCGTGAGGTCATGTGACACCTGTCAGCGGGTGGGCAAACCAGGGGACAAATCGAGGGCGCCGTTGAAATTGGTACCTATCATTACGGAGCCTTTTAGACGGCTCGTTATTGATACAGTGGGACCTCTGCCGGTAACAGCCACGGGGTACAGACACATTTTGACTGTGATCTGCCCAGCGACAAAGTTCCCTGAAGCAGTGCCGCTTAAAGAACTCAGCTCAGTTGAGATAGTCAATGCACTACTGTCCATATTTGCGCGAGTTGGTTTTCCTGTGGAAATCCAATCAGATCAGGGCACAGTGTTTACTAGCGCTTTGACGACAACTTTTCTCGAAAGGTGTGGGGTAAAGCTGCTACACAGCTCAGTGTACCACCCACAGTCGAATTCCGTTGAGAAGCTCCACTCCGTCATGAAGCGCGTGTTGAGAGCGTTGTGTTTTGAACATCGAACTGACTGGGAGCTATGTCTGCCTGGGGTGATGTTTGCATTAAGGACCGCGCCGCATGCAGCTACGGGGTTTTCGCCAGCTGAACTGGTGTACGGTCGCTCGCTTCGGTCTCCGCTTCGCATGCTTCGAGAATCGTGGGAAGGCAGGGGCGACGACCCAGTCGTGGTGGAGTACGTGCTTAAGCTCCTCGAACGCTTAAGAAGGGCACAGGAGTTGTCAGGTGAAGCAATGGCAAAGGCCCAGCAGAGGGTCAAGGTTTATTATGATCGGACAGCCAGGGCCCGTCGTTCTGAGGTGGGCGATGAGGTCATGATATTGCGCACATCGCTAAACAACAAACTAGACGTGCAGTGGGAGGGCCCAGCACGAATTGTTCAGAAACTGTCGGACGTTAACTACGTGGTAAGTCTGCCAGGAAAGCGGAAAGCACAGCAAGTTTACCACTGTAATCTGCTCAAACCTTATAGACAAAGGGAAGCAGTGGTGTGCATGATGGTAAACGTTCCTGAAGAGCTTCCGGTCGAGCTTCCGGGACTAGGCTCAGTGACGAACAGGGAAGACACCGGTCAGGTCATTAGTGACTTAGTCAGTGGAGCATCGCTGTCGCCTGAGCAGAAAACCGAACTACACCAGCTCTTACAAGAGTTTCAAGGTCTGTTCTCTGAGAGGCCTGGTAGGACTTCTGTCCTTACTCATGATATAGAACTTACCTCCCCAGAGCCAGTACGATCCAAGGCGTATCGGGTGTCACCCCGCCAGAGCGATATTATGGAGGCTGAGGTAAAGAAAATGCTACAGCTCGGTGTTATTGAGGCAGGTGAGAGTGATTATACCTCCCCTTTGATTTTAGTTGAGGTACCGGGCAAGGAACCTCGTCCTTGCGTCGACTACCGCAGGCTTAATTCCATCACTAAGGATCAAATTTATCCGATCCCTAACATCGAGGAGCGCCTTGAGAAAGTTAGTAGCGCTCAGTTTATTTCCACCCTAGATCTTGTCAGGGGTTATTGGCAGGTTCCACTTACAGAAGAGGCTAGTAGGTATGCGGCGTTCATTTCACCAATGGGAACATTCCGTCCTAAAGTGTTGAGTTTTGGTTTGAAGAACGCGCCATACTGTTTTTCAAGCCTCATGGATAAAGTGTTGCGGGGACAGCAAGAATTCGCTTTACCGTATCTAGACGACGTAGCGATATTCTCCGCATCCTGGTCTGAGCATATGGCACACTTGCGGGCAGTGCTAACCCGCCTGCGCGAAGCGGGCTTGACAGTCAAGGCTCCTAAGGGCCGTATTCTGAAACGCTCCTTACCTCACTGAGGAAACCTCAACTGCTTGAGGACGCCTTACCACATATTCTGGAACGCTCCTTACTAAGGTGCCCTCACTGAGGCCTTCCTTGGAGCTCCCTTAGGTTAAGGTAGCGCTGGAGCTACCTTCGTGCCGCCTTACCTCGCTCCTTGCACTAAAAGGGCGCTTCTCTGCAGCACTTTGCAAACTCTCTCATCTGCCAACAGATGGCAGGAGAAGCACCGCGGCTATTAGGCGGCTACGGTGCCGCGGCCAGTTGAAAAAAAAAATGGCGGTGTGTGGCTCGTTCATTGACAGCAATGTCGAAAATTTTGTGGAATTCGCGCTACGAGCAACTGACTTCGTGTACGGTGAGGTGTACCGCTATCCGTCACCTTCAGCGAGAAACCTGAGAGATCGGTTGAACCCTCTAGAACTGTACACCGATGAAGAATTTCGGTCGAGATATCGCTTCTCCAAGCAGTCTGTTGTACTGCTACTGAAAGAGCTGCGGCTCAACAGAAATGATGACAAAAGAGGTGAGCCTCTTCCGCCTGTGTTAAAGCTCCTCATCACACTCCGATTCTACGCAACCGGTGCGATGCAGACTGTTGTTGGTGACCTCGTCAACGTATCGCAGCCATCCGTGAGCAGGAGCATCTGGGAGGTTACGCAAGCAATCTGCGTGAGACTGTTCCGCAAGCACGTGCGCCTACCGACAAGTGCAGAAGCGAAGTCCGTCAAGACAAGGTTTTACAATATCGCTGGCTTTCCGGGCGTCACTGGCTGCATCGACTGCACGCACGTGCAAATCATCAGTCCTGGAGGGGACAATGCAGAAGTGTACAGGAATCGAAAAGGCGTGTTTTCGATAAATGTGCAGGTAAGTTGTGGGCGTTTTATTTTTTACTTGTTTTCAAGGAATACCTCGTTGATTGACGCCCGCGAACTTCTGCGCGTTAGTGACATGTCGACCTAGCTAAAACACTATTGCACGATGAGTAGCTGTGCGTACCGTGTATTTCACAAGTTTAATTGAACGATATAATACGTTTTTCTGGGTAAGTTGATCCAGACAACAAGAAACACTGCAGGCGAGTCTGTCCCGTGTATTCATTTCCTGTCGTGCATTCGTGTCATTTTAACGCGTAAGCTGTTTATAGCTCAAGTAATCCATGTCACTCTGATCATGAGAAAGAAATTTACAGAAGAATAAAATTGGGTTGGAGTGCATACGGCAGACACTGACAAATCCTGACTGGGACGGTAGAAAACTAGGTGAGGTGATGAAGTTTGGAAACTTGGCATAACTGAGAGTCAGCTAGCGCACGACAGGGTTAATTGGAAATCGCAGGGAGAGGCGATCGTCCCGGGGGGGGGGGGGGCAGTGGACATAAATATAGGCTGATGATGATGAATGTATGTCACTAACGTTTTCTTCATTCTGTGTTGAAGTTTTATTGTGTGCAGAGGTACGCAGTACTTCTAAAATCACATTTTTGTTTGCTGTTTCAGGCTGTCACAGGACCCGAGCTTCAGTTCTTCGACATTGTTGCAGGTTGGCCTGGTTCTGTTCACGACAGCCGAATTTTTGAAAACAGTCGTGTGATGACATCATACGAGCAAGGAACTGTGTCTGGCATGCTTCTGGGAGACCAGGGATATGCTTGCCTGCCGTACCTCATGCCACCCCTGAAATACCCCCAGACAGCTGCAGAAAAAAGGCAGGATGCATATTTAAATTCATCACCTCTATTGATTCTGTGCGGTTTGGCAGTGTACATGTACCTTATGGTGAGTGCCATAGATAACATGCACCACTTGAATTAAAGGATATAAAGTTAGAGAAAGTGCTTTGTGTGCGAAACAGTGCAGCTGGAAAGTGTACCCTTTGTTACATATTGCTGAAGAGCTACCATGCACTTTATGTAGTGCCATAACGCACTACTTAACATTCAGTTTTGATGGGAATGTATGTCGGATGTGTGTATACAAAAAATTCGTATAATTCAGCTCATCTGTGGACTGACAGGCTGACTGATTTGTTTGAACTAATTCTGCTGTAACTTTGTGTACTTTTGTGCAGATACAACAAGAGCCAAATCAAAACAAGGAACTCAGTAGAGAGAGCATTTGGAGTTTGGAAGAGGCGGTTTGGCTGCCTGAAGACAAAGCTACAAACAAAAAAGGAGAGGACATGTGCAATAATAACAGCGTGTGCGTCACTTCATAATGTGGCTTCTAAATTGGGTGATTTCTGGTTGAATGGAAATGAAGAAGAGGATGAAAGTGAACCAGGGCCTGCACCAGCTGACACTCCTCGTGGCAACCAGCTGCGAAGGCGGCTCATTGAGAGACGCTTTTCGAGCACTGCAGCTCACCAGAACGTGGACTGAGCAAACTGAATAGACTGAGCAAACGACAGACCATTATTACTTCATGGCACCACTGGTGTGTTATTACAGGACATCATCGTCTTATGTAATGTGTATGCCTTGTTTCCTATCTTATGAAGCTAACAAACACTGACACCAAGGACCACATAGGGGAAATTACTTGCGCTTAATAAATGAAATTTCATTTATTAAGCACAAGTAATTTCCATGTGGTCCTTGGTGTCAGTGTTTGTTGGCTTCTTATGATATGACTAATAAAAATCGGGCTCCTCGGTTAACCCCCTTTCTTCTCGTTTGTTTCCTATCTGTAATTGTTGAGTAATGGCTCCAATGGAAATTACGCTAAAAACTGTTGCAACTTGTTTATTAAGAGTTACTCTTTGCCTCATCACCAGCCAGTTGCTTGGCAAGAACTTCTGCTCTCATTGAGGAGACCTTCAGCTTAGCCCTCAGAAGACGCAGTTGCATCCTGTGCAAAGAGCTTCTTTTCTTCTCCTCGTCAGCATATTGCAGTCTTTTCCATTCATGCTCCTCTTCCATCATTCTCATTCTGGCTTTGTGCTCTGTGGCTCTTTGGCATCTTTCATCCTGCAACGCTTGCAGCCGGGATTCCAGTTCAGTGGATAGCGTCTGCTGCAAAAGTGCACGCCGGCTAACCGCTGTTTCTTGAGATGCTGACTGGGTTGTAGTACATTGAGTCTGCTGAGAGGCTTGCCGTCTGCATTGCGCAGGCTCAGATGAGGTCTCAGTAGGGTCTGCTGGTAACGGGGATGTAGCATTCGCAGAATCCACATACAAATATTCAGTGCTGCTCAGTTCCAGGGTACGATCTGCAAAAATAAAAATGCATTTGTAGAAAACACAAATATAATTATCTAGTCTGCTGCTATCTAGTGTTCTCTCATGCCATAAAATAAAAATTGTCTGAATACCAGTGCTCGCTGTTTGTGCTTTATTTGGCCATCTCATGTGCTTACAAGATAAATATTGCACTCATAGAAACTAAGCGGTAGGCCACGGAGAATGTGGTAGTGGCTTAATTCATGGTCCTTATACGCAAGAAAATAGCGGACCCTGCACATTTCCTCTTGCACTTCGGCTCTCATTGTGGTTTCGTATAGTACTCATGCATTCAAGAGCCCAGAAAAACTGACGTGCACAAGGCTACACAATAAGGAAGCACGGATACGTATGAGTTAAGAGTACTATTATGGCACTGTGGCTTATTCGTTACATAAAAATTACATTTTTATACCGCCACATCCATCTACATGTAGATGTGGTGCGCAGTGTTTTAGGCAGTGCCTAAGAAAGATGAAATTTCAGTAAGTGTTGAGTGATGTCGCTGTTCGCATGCATAACATTGCTTGGTATTTGTTTCACAGCATAAGAACACAGTATTGCTAGGTTTGATAAATCGTTGTGCATAGCTCATCGGTGTATACGGTGTGGAGTAAATAAAAAAAAATGTAAGCAGAGCGAGGGGAGATGCACTGTGTCATGTTTGCATGGCACTGCTAATTCGTTGTGATGTTAGAATTATTGTGCATACCAGCTAAGCTGAGCTGAGCTATATGTATATTTGGTAACCCATATTTTGGCAACACCTTCCGAATCCAAAAATAATGCGGCCTCAGTAGGGTCTGCTGGTAACGGGGATGTAGCATTCGCAGAATCCACACAGCACATACTGGGCAGACAAATAACCAAGGAATAAGAACTTCTGCATATTGCGTAGGCTCAGATGAGGCCTCAGTAGGGTCTGCTGGTAACGGGGATGTAGCATTCGCAGAATCCACACCTGCACATACTGGGCAGACAAATAACCAAGGAATAAGAACTTCTGCATGTTTATGCGTGTATTCTTATTTTTTGCATTCGGAAGGTGTTGCCAAGATATGGGTTACCAAATATACATATAGCTCAGCTCAGCTTAGCTGGTATGCACAATAATTCTAACATCACAACGAATTAGCAGTGCCATGCAAACAAACATGACAGTGCATCTCCCCTCGCTCTGCTTACATTATTTTTTTTTGTTTACTCCACACCGTGAAGACAACAGATCCCACAAACTGTTGGAATCGGTGAAAGCGAGGCTTTACCGTTTGCGTGAAATAATTGGTCGCTGCATAAGTAGAACAGCATTGAATGCACGCTTCGGCGGCATTCTGTGCAAGTGCGTTGTAGCTGTCTCGACACACCGTATACATCGGTGAGCTATGCACAACGATTTATCAAACCTAGCAGTATCACATAAACACACTGTAATAGTGCGTATAGCGGCCGGTCGTCACTGACCGTCGTCACTGTCCTCCGGGTTGCTCTGCGTCATTCCGGCGATGATGTCAGCCACGCTATCGGCAGGTTGCGTTGATGGTGGTCGGTCGCTATCATAAGGGTTCCTGACGCGTTCCGAAAGATACGGAACTGCAGCCTCGATCTGCGACAGCCGCTCGTCCACAGGTTCCGGCGGCGGCCCACCTCCTGCGATAGACATTGGCTCGAACACAAGGGCAAACTCTAGAGTAGCACAATCTCACCTGTAGCCATGGAATCCCTTATTTGCTTGGCCTTTTCTTTCTTCCACCGCTGCTTTAGGTTGTCCCATAGCTTTTTAAGTTGTGCGACAGTGCGCGGCCGCACATTTTCTGCGCTGTTGAATTCGGCAGTCAATGCATCCCATGCTTTCATTTTTCTCGACAGCGACACGGCGTCGGATTTTTTGTTTTCGATTGAGAACTTGTACTTACGTACAAGCTCTGTTACCAGGTCTTTTTCTTCGTCGCTGTAAAACAGCTTCCCGGGCATGTTTTTTACGTACGCGGCTATCACAAAACAACGAGGCGTTGGTCAGAAGTAAGAAGCGTGGTGGCGCAGTCAGAAGCGGTCGGAAGATTGTCGCCAATGTTGCTAGACCAACATTTTTGCCTGCCGAAAAAGCAGAAAGTTAGATAAAACAGAACAAAATGGGCACCTTCCTAGCAAAATAGCAGTGCGCACGTCAACATTTATCGATGCGCATAACAAAATATTACATATATTCTTTATTCTGGCTTGAAAGTGAATGTTTATTTAATATTTCACATCTACCCTCGAACCAAGACTCGTGAAATACGCACTTTGCGTCACTGAGGAGGCCCTTTCGAAAGGAACGTTGAAGGAAGCTTTTAGAATACGCTGGAGCCCTGAAGGAGCTCCTTGAGGTAAGGAGGCATGAAGGGCTCCTCACGTAAGGTAAGGAAATGGTCTGAGGTGAGGAACGTTTCAGAATACGGGCCTAAGTGCCAGTTAGCACAGGCCGAGGTTGTCTACCTCGGTCACGTGATTGGTCAGGGTCGTCGCCGCCCCTCTGAAATAAAAGTGGCCGCTGTGCGAGACTTTCCGCAACCGCGCACGAAGACCGATATTCGGTCGTTCTTAGGTGTCGCCGGCTACTATCAGAGGTACATCCCCAGGTACTCTGATATCGCGGCTCCCCTGACGGATGCTCTAAGAAAGACAGAGCCCCAAACAGTCGTCTGGGACGAGACAAAGGAAAGAGCTTTTAGCGCCCTAAAGAGTGCCCTAACAAGCCAGCCTGTGCTACGATCGCCAGACTATACAAAAGGGTTCATTGTTCAGTGCGATGCTAGTGAGCGAGGCATGGGCGTTGTACTGTGCCAACGGGAAAATGGAGAAGTAGAACACCCCGTCCTGTATGCTAGTCGTAAGCTGACCAGTCGTGAGCAGGCGTACAGCGCCACCGAGAAAGAGTGTGCATGTCTCGTGTGGGCCGTTCAGAAATTGTCATGCTATCTAGCCGGCTCGAGGTTTATCATTGAGACGGATCACTGCCCTCTCCAATGGCTGCAGACCATCTCTCCCAAAAATGGCCGCCTCCTGCGCTGGAGCCTCGCTTTGCAACAATATTCCTTTGAGGTGCGTTACAAAAAGGGGAGTCTCAACGGTAACGCCGATGGCTTAAGTCGAAGCCCCTAACGTAGGAATCAGCCTCAAAATTGTTTGTTACTGATGTTTTCTTCCTGAGGCAGGATTTTTTTAACATATTGCTTTTGTTTAGTGTTTCAAAGTGATGATATGCTTTCTAGTGCAATTTTCCAATTTGTGGACGCGTTCTGAGTGATGCTAGACTACTGTAAGGAACTAGGCAGTGGTATAAAAGGGGAAAGAGCCTGGCAGGGCTTAGTGAGGGTTGTGCCATGCTTGCTGACTGAGCGGTTGAGTTTCAGCGTAGTTCTAACGCTTGCCGGGAACGAGAACAAAAATGTGAACTCTCCCGAAGTCACTTTGCAGTGTCCCGTGCGAACCTGAACAAGAGAACGAGGCCTTCTCTGTGCGCTGCGCTCAAGAAACGTCGAGGGACGCCCGACTTCGGTTATGAGCATCATCGAGCGACATCCCTCCGGACAGCGGATGCAGTCCCCTGTCCATCGGGATCTCCTTCCCCCGGCGGGGCGGTCTGTTACGTTTCGCCTACGACGCGCGGTTTAGCCGGCGCGACTGCAACAAAGCGGCAGACATTTTGGCCCGTTCGGCGTCGCCGCTACGCTCCCCGCCAAGCGCGTCCAGGCATGTTCCGATGCCACGTGTCTTCATGTGCGTGTGTGAGTGTATGTGCCATTGTGCCCCACCGGAGGCGCTACGAGAGTAGAAGTCTCCTTCTCCTCCCAGCCATTGTGCCCGACCGAAGGCGCTACGAGAGTAGAAGTCTCCTTCTCCTCCCAGCCATTGTGCCCGACCGAAGGCGCTACGAGAGTAGGAGTTACCGTCTCCTCCCAGTCTTTGTGCCCGACCGGCGGCGCTACGACAGTATGCGTCACCTTATCTCATTGTACAATCACGTGCTCGTCTATTGAGGGGTTCCTTCTTGCCCTCAACTGCGAGAGTATAAAAGCAGCTGCCCCCGGACGCCAAAGGAGGGCTCCGATTTCTTCTGTTGAGTAAAGTGCTCTCCCGTCTCTCTACTTCGGTCAACCTGACCGCCAACTCTTTGCGATGTTAAAATAAACAAGTTGTTTTGTTGTTACCAGTCGACTCATGCTTTGCCGGGACCTTCGGATGCTTCCAGTTGTACCCCAGGCCGCCAGGCCAACGCTACCCTTGGGGCTTGCGACCCAGGTACAACCACGGGCGTCAGCGCCGAGTTCCCAACAGGTCGTACCATCGGTGCGACCACAACAACCGTTGCCATCGGTGGGATTCAAACATCACCAACAATAGCGGAATTGACTCATTTGACTCAAGCCACTCATTTTATCAAAAGATATGAGACACCAACAAAGTGGGTATTTTGCACGGACTCCTTATCGGCTTTAGTATGTCTTGAAAATATTGATGACAGCCAACCACACGCACGAATAACATACGCAGTACTGAACACTTTAACTCAGGCTGATGAAAGGAAACATGAAGTGATATTACAGTGGGTCCCGGGCCATGCTGGTATAGCAGGCAACAAACTAGCGGACTCATTGGAAAAATCGGCCCATTAAGATGCAGAAATTCAACTCATCCCTTTATCACCAATGGACACAAAACGAATATTGAGAATACTTAAGAAAGACTTGTGTATGTCAACATGGTTTAATGAAAACACCAAGGAATTAATTCTTTACGAAGTGGAGCCTCAACTTAAATACCAGCTGGATGTACAACTTTCTAAAAGTACCGAGACACTGATTCATCGGCTGCGCCTTGGGACAGCATACACCAAACATTTTCTACATCGCATCAAACGGGCTCCTTCACCGGATTGTTTCTGTGGCAACGACGACGAGGATGTTCGCCATCTACTCCTCGAATGCCCCATATACGCGACGCAAACACGGCGGCTAGAACAAGAGCTACACTCCAATGGTCCTCACTGACCTTTCTCACTCGCAAAATTACTGGGCCCATGGCCATCGAAAATAGCACAGCGAAAAGCAATGAACGCACTTGAACATTTTTACGAAGAGACAGGCATCATCAACAAGTACCAGATATCCCATGAATAGTCACACGATGTTACCATAACTTGCTCCTATTATTTGTAATTGTTAGCGCTTGTATATTACGTGTCATAACTTTTTTCTGTGCGTGCATTATTTTAACTCTGTGTAATTCCTCATCTGTTTACATACTCATCGTAGTCTAAATCACGGCCGCTTGTGTGTGTTTGTGACTTTGTTGTGGTGCAAGCACACTGTTGCAGCTTGCATTTGTCTTTTATATCAGTATGTTCATGTCTATAGGACTGTGTGCTGTGGATTTCTGATCCTATGAGGGGGTTTCTTTTCATTTTCTTACATATATCTTTATATTGTTGTTTCCGCCTTGCGAAAAGGAGTAGCCAACACAATTATAAGGTGACTACGCCTTTTTTTTATTTTCATTTGAATAAAGAAAATTGTTTGAGCCAATGTTGATGCTGTTCCCCGAAGGCTAGGCCTGGCGCCGTCAAGATCGTGCCCCTGTTTTAAATAAAAGTTTTATACTACTACTACTACTTACCGGCGGACCTTAAGTGAAAAGCAATCAGTTAGGACGAAGGAAACAACTTTTATGCTTCAGTTATGGCCTTAGCGATTTGCAATCAACTGTTCTTCACTTCTCACGGCGCGTACACAATAAGCGACAAGCGCTGTACCAACGTCCGTGTGTCACCGTTCCCGTGAGCTGCCGGTCGCATTCGTTACGTAGATGTATGAGCCTGAATGTGTTGTTATGCAGAGACATTTCTTAATTCCAGGGAAGCATTGTTCACCTCTGCGCCAAACGGAAAACAAAGACGGTGCATTTGGCACAGCAGCATAAACAACCCCCTCGGTGTCAGCGATTGCATTCGCGTTTTCGCGAGATAGCAACACAGCCTATAAATGAGCGCTTATGCCGACCACAGCTTCCTCTAATAATGCTTTCTGGCGCGCGCAAACTGCAAATATGACGATGCTAAAGAAAAGCGAGAATCAGTAATAAATTACCCATCACGGTGGCTTCGCGGCTATGGTGTTGCGCTGCTAGGCGCGAGTTCGCGGGATCGAATGCCGCATTTCGTTGGGGACGGAATGCAAAACCTCTCGTGTACCATGCCCATCCAAGAACCCCAGGTGGTCAAAATTTGTCCGGAGTCCCTCACTATGGCGTGCCTCATAATCAAATCGTGGTTTCGCTATGTAAAATCCCAGAATTCAATTCAATTCAACTCAGCAATAAAATACCAGCCCGTGATAACTTGGTTTGTCCTATGCCAAGTTTCTTTCTCACTGAAATCAGTGAGAAACTTGGCATAGGACAAACCAAGATGTATGCACTGAAAGATAAGTAGGGTGATAAAATCAGTAATGTCGAAGATATAGTAAAAGATGCGGAAGAGTTCTATACTGACCTGTACAATACCCAGAGGAGTCAGGATACCTCAATTAGAAACAGTAATGAACAGGATAGAGAAACTCCTCCTATAACTAGCGATGAGGTCAGAAGGGCCCTGCAAGACACGATACGAGGAATAGCGGCAGGAGAAGATGGAATAACAGTCGATTTAATCAAAGATGGAGGAGACATAATGCTTGGAAAACTGGCGGCTCCTTATACGAAGTGTCTATCGACTGCAAGGGTCCCCTAAAACTGGAGGAACCCGAGCATTATGCTAATCCACAAAAACGGACACGTTAAAGAATTGAAAAATTATAGGCCCATTAGCTTACTCCCAGTATTACATAAAATAGTTACCAAAATAACCTCTAATAGAATAAGGGCAACACTGGACTTTAGTCAAACAAGGGAGCAGGCTGGCTTCAGGAAGGGATACTCTAGAATGGATCACATCCATGTCATTAATCAGGTCATCGAGAAATCCGCAGAGTACAATAAGCCTCTCTATATGGCTTTCATAGATTACGAAAAGGAATTCGATTCAGTAGAGATACCAGCAGTCATAGACGCATTACATAATCAAGGAGTACAGACCGCTTACGTAAATACCTTGGAAAATATCTACAGAGGTTCCACAGCTACCTTAATTCTAGACGAGAGACGCGGGAAGATACCTATAAAGAAAGGGGTCAGACAAGGAGACAGTCTCTCCAATGATATTCACTGCGTGCTTGGAGGAAGTATTCAAGCTGTTAGACTGGGAAGGCTTAAGAGTGAGGATCGACGCCGAATATCTCAGCAACCTTCGGATTGCAGATGACATTGTTCTATTCAGCAACACTGGGGACGAGTTACAACAAATGACTGAGCACCTTAACAGAGAGAGTGTAAGAATGGGGTTGAATATGAATATGCAGAAGAGAAAGATAATGATAAATAATCGGGCAAGGGAACAAGAGTTCAGGGTCGTCAGTCAGCCTCTAGCGTCCGTGAAGGAGTACGTTTACCTAGGTCAATTATTGACAGGGAACCCTGATCATGAGACGGAAATTCATAGAATAATAAAAATGGGTTGGATCGCATATGGCAGACATTGTTAGCTCCTGACTGGAAGCTTACCATTGTCATTGAAGACTTGAAGACCTGGAGAGACTTGGAAACTGACAAAGAAGCTTGACAACCAGTTAAGGACCGCGCAAAGAGGGATGGAACGAAGACTGCTAGGCACAACGTTAAGGGACATAAAGAGAGCGGTTTGGATCAGAGAGCAAACGGGTATAGATGATATTCTAATTGACATCAAGAGAAAAAAATGGAGCTGGGTAGGTCATGTAATGCGCCGGTTAGATAACCATTGGACCATTAGGGTTACAGAATGGGTACCAAGAGAAGGGAAACGCAGTCGAGGACGGCAAAAGACTAGGTGGAGCGATGAAATGAGGAAATTTGCGGGTGCTAGTTGGAATCGGTTGGCGCCGGACAGGGGCGATTGGAGGTCGCAGGGAGAGGCCTTCGTCTTGCAATGGACATAAAACAAGCTGATGATTATGATGATGAATATATGTATCTGGGTTACAGTTTCTTTTATTTAAGTAAAGTGGCCCCTCATATTGATTCGTCTCAGGGTGGAACAACGCGGCTCATATGCGCATGTGTGTATGTTTTGCTACATTTTGCCATTATTTCACGTCAGTGATGCACGCTTTCCCCAATATTTGACGCTAACGACTACCTGTGACTGTAGATGTCGATGTAAACATGTGTATCACTTCTGTAAATAACACACGGAAGGCTGCGCTCCAAGACTTCTTGAATGTGCGAAATGTCTAAAACAATGTGTAAAAAGACTACAAAAATCGAGGCGCAAGTGCAGGAATCAGCGATAACAAGCTCCAAGGCAGCCGCAGACCGAACTCAGCGTGCCTTTATCGGCCTTACTGTTAGCACAAGAGCGCACTCAGGCCTGCTGACACAGTAGTCGTTGAGCGCTAAATGGCTTCCAGGATCGACATGCTTTTCCGTAGAAGCCATTAATAATGATTCGCGATCCACTAAAACGCACAACCAATGCACCCGCAGCATGGCCGCAGGTACACAAATCATCCGGCGAAAGCCCCGGCACCCTTAAAACGCTTCCAGCAGCGTGCGGCAGAGGGCAGCACAGGAAAATGGAAAAGACGGTTTGCACCCCGCACCATTACCGAAAAAAGTCAATTGGTCAGAACTCAAGCTGGAACCAGAGACGATGTCTCTGAGGTCGTCGCGAAAGCAGAAATCATACGTTTCTTTTTCTATAAATAAATAACGGTGACCGCTAGAAGCGTTGTTCTTATTTAGTTGGCGTTTCGATGGCCAAGTAACTACACATCCTAGTACAGTGACGTTTTCTGTGATTTTTACGTAATCAGGGCCGCATATAAGTATGTACATCAAGACGTAAGGTACGAGTAATTCCAAACTGCAAGTAGCGCCATTTTCGCGTGGTGTATTAAAGCAGCAGGTCGTCCTTTTATTCTAAAAATTGGCCGCCCGAAAACCGCAGCTCCGAGCGTGGTTCTAGGCCCAACGAGGCTTTCGTGTGCCTCCTTCCATCAGACCCTAGCACTCCGCCAAAAGCGCGTCCCTGACACAATCAAGAGGAGCGCATCTCTCTTGTTCCTTCCTATACACAGGCGTTTTGTGGAGGACATCGATATATCTCCTGAGAAATGGTACAAAAAGTCACTGGCCAAACCCAGTCGGAAGGCTAAAAAGAGAAAAAATAAACAGGAGGAGAAAACGTCGAAGCAGAGAGCCACCCTCCGAAGGTACACGGGCCACGCGCTGTCTGCGAATCAAAAAGCAAACAAGCCCCTCCACGTCCATGTGCCGATGTAGGGTTATTGGGAAGATGCCGGCCTTTCCCGTGTACGGTCTCCTATTGAAATCGTTTGTAGGTAACTCTCTTGTTTTCCGTTCGCAGGACTTACAAGCGGATCGCGTCATATTTCACTTTGGTGCGCGCAGCCCCTCTCTGCTGCACCAACCTTGGCTGCCTGCTTGGAGAGCGCAGCTCCTCTCCCGCCTCCCCGGCGCGTGTTCCCGTCCGATCAGGAGGCCACCCGTGCCCCCTCTTGCCTATTTTGAAGGGGCAGTTCTTCGTGGCGAAATGCCAGCGCCACACACACACCGGGCAGACACTAGCGAAGAAAAAGCGGTGCGGTGGGCCTCACCCGCGTGCGCCCGTGCCGGCTACCCACAGGACTACAGGCAGCTTCGCTTGTCTAGATTCGCTGCGCCACTGCGCCGCCTTGTCGACTTTAAAGCGAAAACGCAATGAGATTCCAGCAATAAGTCGTCCTCTTCGGCGCATGTTTCCTGCTGAATGAGGTTTTGTATAGCAGGGCTCTCCCCGCCCCTCTCCCAGTTGTCCTTTGCTTCGGACCTCGGCTCAGTTAGAGAGAGACGGCCCAATGATTTAAAGTTTTGCTCAAACGTAGACACCGGTAGCGCCGAAGAGCCTTCTGAAGGACGAAATCTCGTGCGGAAGTGGCTATACAGAGCGCGATGGAACGGAAAATAGGCTGTGCGCATTATTTTTGCCTTGTTCGATGTTTCAAGATGCAAATGCGCCGTGTGAATGTATGTGAAATTCGAAATTCAATAAGTGGCTCCCGTTTACTCAGCATCTCCCAGACCCGTTTTTCTTTTTCTTTTTTTAACAGTGGAACTGTTTAAGCTTTTAGTTCCGCCGTGGAGCATTACCAGAAAACTCAGCCCAGGGGCCCTATAACGTAAAGCTATTCCAATATGTTTCTATTCCAATCTCCTGACGCCAACTTTGCGTAACCACCGACGCAAGCACCGGGCGGTCACCCGCAGGGTTGTCTGAACAGACCTATCAAACACTCTCCTCGTTCATAGGAGGTCACTTTTGTTTGCTTGAAAAACGATTAACATTGCCTATTCTGAGCGGCTTGTCGTATCTAATTGGCTGACAAGAGGCGAGGATAACGCTCAAGTGGAGAGGGATTCGATGGGGCCGAGCCACTGCACTGAAAGTCGATAACCGGATGAAGAGGGTGGTGCCGGCGTCTACGATTGGTCGGCTTTCCCTTACTTAACTTGCGGTGGCTGGTCGAAAATCGCGGCGGTATGCAACGGAAGCTCAAGAATGACACTAAAACGGACCCTCACCAAAGAAGAGTTGGCAGAATGAGGGGGTAAACGTGCCGAAAGTGCTCGAAAACGTTACACGGTCACGCAAGAAGTTTTATTATACGCAAATACACCCATGCCCTCCGGCAGGTGCGAGCAGCCAGCGTCTGAGCGATCGGCGGCAGCCATTTTCTATTCTTTTCGGAACGGGGCAGCATGCGGCTATTCCGAAGAAAATTCAGTTTTGTTCGGTATATTCATGAATCTTTATCGCGTGCACGTCACTTTGACGCGGTGAGTTCTTGCGGTTTTGTGACGTCACGTGACAGGCAGGTGAAGCGGGTGCAGCCCGAAAACTTTTTACCAATAGCCGAGGGCTAATGGCGAAAAGGGGTCGAATCAGAAATAACCGTTTTCTGTCAAATCATCCATAATCAGTGTGTACATATCATATCAAGTGGGGACGTATCGCGGTTTTCGTGACGTCGCGTGACAGACAGGTGAAGTGGGGGTGGTCGAAAAAAGTTTTTGACCAATCGTGGAGGGCTGATAGCAGAATTGGAATAGAAAAGTTTGGAATAGTTTTACGTTATAGCGCCCCAGCTGTGCGCCGCCTCGCGTTGCCTAGCAACCACCTGCGAGAGCACCAAGCCACGTAACCTCCTCGCACCCTACGCGCGTAGGGCGGAGTCGTGACGTCACAGGCGAGTAAAAGCTCGGAACAGCCGGTGCGGTGACGCACCGCTCGCCTCATCTACTCCTTGCGCACATGCTGCTGCCATGGGAAGACCGAAGGAAGTCCGGACGCCCAAAGAAGCGGCTTACCAGGAAAAGCGCTGTACTGCCAAGCGAGAAGCGATACGTCGCCGCCGAACCGATTCGGAACACCGCGCCGAAGCTGCGGCTGAGAAGAGGCGACGCCGAGTCGAGGATAGCGAGTTTCAGTCCAAGGAACGCGATAGTCGGCGTCTGAACGTTCAACGACCCCGAGAAAGCGATCCCGGCCTGTGACTGCTCGAAAATTTCCAGAGTCAAGCTTTAAACAACAACGGGGTTATGGTAGGCCAAGCCTACCATAACCCCGCAAAACAACGAAATGACCTAGCCAAGCCTACCAACAACTTAGCAAAACCTAGCACAACCTCGCGAAACCTACAAAAAACTCAGGCAAGCCACTTAAAAGCTAGGTGATCACAAGCTCCGCTGTTGACTCCAGTGGTATGCACCACTAGTGCAAGCTGCGCACATTTCTTTCTTCTACCGAGCGAGCTCATTATGAACAGCGGCGTGTGCGAAGATTGCTTTCGAAGAATTCAGAGAGGGATCAACGCACTAAATGATATAACACATGGATGTGAATTCCAACATAGAGTTGTCGTAACATTTTGTCTTTCTTCAAATATTAACAGCCGAATTCATTTTTCTGCCTTGCTTTCCATTCGAAAAAGTTCCTCATTGGTCGATGCGGGACATAGTAGGCCCGTAACCAAACACTACCTGGCCATGGCATGTGACGGAATCCCTCCTAGCGTTTTTATAAACTCAGAGAACTCAATGAGACATCGGAAACATAATTCTATATGGGCACTTATTCGCGCAGGCAGTTGGTGCGAGTTATGTAGCGTGTACCGTGTCATCTTTTACCCATGTTTTAGGTGGAGTATAGGCATATGGCAAGTTAACCTCTCCAGCTTCTTCTGTAGGGCTATCATCTCTCTCTTCATTCCATTTTACTGTCATGATCTGACGGCATCCTTTCCTATGAGCACTTCTTAAGCAGGAGCGGCTATCTTGATCCGTCAAGCGTATTTGAAAAAAAAAAAACCGCTGACATGGCCGCAGGCGCCATAATCTTTAGCTCGTCGTCAAAAACAACAACCATCCGCTGTAATGCAGAGGTCCTGTTGTGTGCGTTTGAAGAAGCGGAAGCGATAAAAACTTGTGCACACGCAGAACCCACCTTTTCTGATTCGAAGCAATTTGCTATGCCAATTGCAAGCGGCGTCCAGCAACTGACCGCTTTTTGGTGGTCTAGGAATATGCATTGAAAGGTCGCGGAGCCTAGTGCAGCTAGTGGTGCTGCATTTGTTGACTCTCCTTTAGGATTTTTATTATTCAGTTACCGAACAAAGGTGCGGATGTTTGCACTTGAGAAAACCGAGCGTACGGCTTGCTTTGAATGGGGGCTCTGCAGAAACGATGTGTCATTCTTTTTTTAAAGGCTAGCGAAGCGCCTTTGATCAAGGACTATCTGACAGAGCGGAAAAAAAGAAACGCATGAGTCTCTCGGTTTCTTTCCTTTTGGAGGGCCGATCTCTCAACCCTGAACGTCAAATGAATGTACGGCCGGGCTGCCCCCTTGCTCCTGTCACCGGCAATTTTCCGATGCAGTGACCGCCGTTCGTTGTGACAACGAAGGAAGCAGCCATCCTCGAGTCAGTGAAGCGGCCGCAGGCCAGTGACTGTAGCTGCCACGGGGCTCTGCGCCGGGCGGCTGGTCCGCCTCGACGCTTCATTTCATCCAGTAAGATTTTAGCTTCGGACACCACGGGCAACTAAACTGTCGTAACGCACTGTCGCCTCTCCTGCTGAAAATTGGGACGATGAGAGAACGTAGCGCCGCGGCAAGCATCATTAGGCTTCCGTAGCTGGCAACCGTGATAACTGCGTTCCCGAAGCTCTTCGTTGATTACCAATTGTAGATCGAATGAGGAGTGCCTTTTTCAGTCTCAGTCAGCGTCGCTCACTTCGCACACCGCATCGGCAGCTCGATATTGTCGAAAACGGCCGTGGACAGCAGCTCTCTTTCTTTCCACTGGCTGGTTGTAGCGGACTGATGCGACATCGACTGGTCGTAGGGGCGGGGCCTCACCGCCGTGCCTCGCAGCCCTTTGCGGCCAGCTCTTGAGGAGCAGAGTGGTGGGGATATGTGGAATGCGCTGCAAAAAGGCAATTGAAGAGCAGCCAACCTTTCAACAGCTCTCCGGGATTAAAAATCAATGAAAGGCTCCGGCGATCTGCTCAAGACGTCCATTCTTTTTGTTCTTCTTTTCCTTTCTTTTTTTTTCTCTTTTTTAAAGCTCTTAAGTCCCTGCCCAGGGAGCTGATCTAGGCTTAATGACCCTGCATCGGGAGTCTTGGACCGTTCGTGCGAACCGAGAACAATTCTGACACACACTCGTCCCGATGTATAGGTCCGGGCAGGCCGCGAGCAGAAAATATCTGCGCAGAAAAGTAACAAACAAGAAAACGTCAGCCAGCTTGTTTCCTGTACACGTTTCCCAAAGATAATAAAACCTAGAAGATTAAGCTGCGCGGCTTAGCTGAGGCACACGACCTCGGCCCGGGGTGACTGAAATGAAACACAAGACATTCACTTGCTTCCTCTTCCTCTTTTTTTGTTAACAGCTGCAACTAACTTTCTTTTCCGCCCAGAAAAGAAAATAGCCAAGTGCAACAGTTAGCGATAGCTGGCTACGGCTGCGGCTGTCGCCTATTCTCCGCTTTTTCTGTTTTCACCGCGCTCAACCGGCGTGCTACTTCAATAAGTATAGCCGTGGTTTATTGTCCAGTTGACGATAGGCTCCCCAACATTCAAAGAACCCAAATGTTGGCCACATATGCAAATACATATAAAAAATAAGAAAAATAAGAAAAGAAATGATTGGGGGGGCAACATGCATAACTAACTTCCTCTCTTGCTGCGCAGTTTGTTGAGCAGTGGCGCAAATGGATAGCGGGCACAGAGAAATAAAGCAAATCCCTGCAGTGAAGTTACTAGCATTTTAGTTTGTCTCGTGCGAAATTGTAAAACATAGTCAGATTATGCTCCCAGCAGCTATCTCCATTCTGATTACGCCCAAACGTAATTCTGCTTGAGCACGGGGAAGGACACCTACAGAGAATATTTGAGCGTAAAAATATCCAATGGGCTTAAAAACAATTTCGAAGGGCTACGATACGACCGTAGCGAACAGTCACGTACGGTCACGTTTTACCTCATTTCCCATTTCACTATTTTGCTCCAGCATAATAAGCATAATATTAGGATGACAGTGGCGTCTTTAAACCACGTCTCAGTAGTAGGACACTGAAACAAGGCACGTGCACGTAAACGCAGGAAAAGCCTTTTTCCCTGTCTTCTTCTTAGTGTCATTACGCTTGCATAACCAGCAGCTGGCAACTGAGAGAGTATTCCTGCATACAAAGCACTGTGCTGAAGGGTTAAAAAGGGTTGGAAAAAAGGAATGGAACGAGTTAGTGCCCTGCTGCCTCCGCTGCAAAATGAAAGCAGAACAGCTTCGATAGATTTTAAAAACAGTACAGTACAGTCAAAAAGAGAACATTATAAAAGAAAAGGATAAAAATTATTGACTCAGTAAACGAGCTGTCTGGGAAAAGAAAGAGGCGAAAGGCATTTTTTATTTACTTGCTTTCCCAACGCCTCTATAGCCGACGTAATAAAACGCAGTCTCGGGTCGTAAACACTTGTCGTAAAGTGAGAGCACGCGCTCCGCGGGCCGCGACCAGTATTGGTGTTAGTTGCTGCCGTTCAATGGCGCCCGCGTGCGCCTTACCCGTGTAGCTATCTCTACTTGCTCGGGTAATTGGCGTGCACCGGGCGCTCGCACTACAACCGCTGCCGCCTCTCAGCCAGGTGTGCACCCGCACCTCTCTCTCTCTCTCTCTCATTCTTTAAACTTGGAGGCGAGCGCGTGCGAGACCCGCACGCCCTCCTAATCAGATCGACGGCCGCCGCCACCGCGAGCTGTTGGCTGCTCAGCTTCTTTGGTTCTCTACTCCTGCAGCTGTTGTCGCCGGCGCGTGCCCGGCGGCGGCTGGTGGTAGCGCGCTGTGCTCGGGCTTTGCCTAGCAGCACGCGCCGCCAACCCCTCGCCTCGCCGCTCCCCCGCCTCTCTGCACTCGCCCTGGCGCTTCGCGGCGGCTCGATTTTCACCGCTCGTCCCTATCCACGTGAGCCTCTCTTTGTCAACGCTAAAGCCAGATTTGTCTCATTCTTGTCTTTTGCTCTCTCTCTCATCTACCCCTGTACTCCCTTTGTTCCTCGAATCCCTCACGGCGTAACTGAGTCGGACACCTGGAAACTGCTTGGTCAGTAGCGGCACTGAGTTCTCGCTCTTACTATTATTATTACTGTACTTTCTTTCCGCCGCCGTAAAGACGCGTTCGGGTTCTGTAACGATTTCGCACGTACGTGCGCGCTCGAAAATCGTCGCGCGATGTAGGGACTGAATGGGGTATTGGATGGGGTATGGGAGCGGCTGTCTTCGTTCTTACATTTTGTGCGCCCGTTCGGTACGTTATTTCTCCCTTTCTCATTTCTGTGGCTCTTTATTTTTTGCATCCGCGCCACCAGAGTGGTGAACGGCGTATTGCGTTTATCGGTACGCGTGTTAGTACCCGACGCGTGAGTTTGAGTTGTACCTGGTCTCTAGCTCCGCCCACTCTAGCTCCCTCCCCGCCCCCCCCCCCCCCCCTCCCCTCCGTAGTAATAAACGGAAAGAAAAAAGGAAAGAAAAAAAACGGAACAAGAAAGAATAAAAAAAATCGAATCTGTTCAACTACGAGGCGGAGGAGGAAAGAAAAAAGTAGAGTGTTTTCTTTCTTTCTAGGTTGCGAAGTATGCATATTTAATCAGAACAGGTAAATCAAGGTGACCTTATGTTTATCGTCTCTATGTCCAGATTGGTAACTTCTAATTTATGCTGTAATGTACTGAATTAATAGGGTCAACTTAAATAACTTTTTCAATTATTAACCTCGGAAGCTTATTCCGCGTGTTCCAGCAGCGTGAAGCACCCTTCGTGAATTGGCATTTTCTAGCCTCACGATGAAATTTCGTATGACAAACATTTCTTGAAGGAGCTACGGGGTAAACAATTTTCACCTTAGCAGTGAAATCGACAATTACCGGAAAAAGAAGGTGCCTTTATGACGTCAATCTCGCCGTCCCAGTCATTCGTGATGCTGCCTGTCATGGCCCAGTCAGGCCACTGTCATTCACGGGCCAGCGAGTCGGTGCCTGGCAGGCCTCGTCATTTTCTTTTCCTTCTTTTTCTTTTTTTTTCTGCAAGGCAGTCAGCGCAGCGTATTCAAACCGGTGACGGCGACTACTGACAACTGGAAGCCTTGCCGCGGCGCACGCCGGAATGCTGGCGTACACTCTAAGAAGAAAAGGAGGAAATGGGGTATTGAGGTTACTCCTTTTGGGGAGCAACTGATCTGCCACAACCATTCCTCCCTTTAGGGGGTAAGTGCGAGGGGATGAACTGTTACTCCCCATGCCGTTACTCCTCTGAGGACTAACAGTTGCTCTTTTCCGATGCTCCTCAAGGGAGTAACGGCCATTATTTCCGATGCTCCGCAAAGGTGGAATTAATGAAATTAGGCATTTATACGCTAATAAAAAAGATCACTGAGCTGAAAAAAAAAGCAAAAAAAAAGAGAACGTGCCCGAAAGTAGGATTCGAACTCACGTTCTCGGGCTCACAAGTCAGCTACTCTAACCACTGCACCACGGCAGATTGGTTGACCGGGGTAGGAAATTGAGACAGGTTAAGCATCGGCACGCAGGTGCGGCAATGCACAAGCGATTCGGCATTTTGTGTGTATCCTGTGCGGGGAGAGTGTAACGTTGAGTGTACTTGCAACCATAAGCGAGTGCGAAAAGAAATCTACCCGAGTATTCTTAGGGGGCCTAAAACTGAGGCACTACGCGATGTAAACGTGTAGCGAGCTCAAAAGGGGCACATAAGACGACAGAGACGGACAATTGCTTTGTCGCTTAGTGTGTCCCGTTTGAGCTACACATCGCTTCAGTTGAGTTCGTAATCTTTTTGGAACGGAATGAACTTAGGTACTATTCACCAGCAAAATCTAGCAGTCTATCAATGACTTGCGCGTTTAATGTGTATCGCTCACTCATGGTGCGCGCATTAAGGGCATGGCTCTTCACATTCCAACTTTATATTTCACGCAATTTTCTCACGAAGAGGCAAAGTGCTGCTTTGTATGTCGTTCAATAAACAGTGCACGAACTTCGAACTATTCACGATTTATAGACAATACAGTTTTTGCCGCATCACTCCACGACGCGGACGGAAACAGCGGAGCACATGGGGAGTAACTGTTGCCGTTCGTCCTCCCGTTGCTCTCTTTCCGACGAGGGACTAAACAATTACTCTCCAAAATTTGCACACGGCACGCACATCCATGCAGTTACTCCCTTGAGAGACGAAAGCGCCCTTTTTAGGACTAACTGCCCAGTTACTCCTGTTTTCCCCGGAATACTTCTTAGAGTGTAGGTATGGCATGGCACCGGTATCGAGAGAGAGAGAAACGAAGAAGGAAAGGTAGGGAGATTAACCAAGGACGTCCCCGGTTGGCTACCCTACACTCGGGGAGGGGGAAAATGGAAGAACAGATGAAAATAGAAAAGAAAAATAATAGTCAGTCATTCACATTCAGTCGCAGGGGAACCTCCCCTGTCACAAGCGTTCATACAATCCAGTGTGTACTTCAAGAAACGCAGAAGGGAGAAGGGCTTTTGTGGCCTTTTGCATTCAAGGACGCATAGGCCATGGTCCAGGGATCTTTTTTTCTGAGAGTGCTCTATTTATGGTCTGTCAGGTAGGGTTTCGCTTGTAAAGTACGTCGTTGAGTGTCAAAGGATGGGCAGTGACACAGACGATGTTCTAGAGTCTTATCGCATCCGCGAAAATTGCACGCCGCACTGTTGGCCATTCCTATGAGGAATGAATAGGAATTTGTAAATTCGACGCCCACCCACATGCGACACAGTAAAGTTGTTTCGCGAAGGGCGAGTCCAGGTGGCAGGCGAAGTCGCAAGTTAGGGTCGAGAGAGCGCAAGCGTGAGTTGGTGAAACCCGGTGAATTCCATCGTAGAAATGTGATGTGGCGAGCAAGTGATTGTAGTTGTCGCGCAGCATCAGTTCTTGAAAGTGGTATAGGAACCGCTAATGTTTTTGGTGAGCCGAACACGCAGCTTTATCTGCGCTGCCGTTGCTGACAATTCCGCAATGGCTTGGCAACCACTGAAATACAATGTCGTGATTTTTCTCGAGCGCGTAATTATGAGCGTGCCTTATTTCGTACGCTAGCTGCTCGCGTAACCCATGACGTAGGGCAAACTGAAGAGTTTGTAGGGCTGCTTTAGAATCGCAGAAAATGGCCCAACGATTTGGTGGCTGCTGGAGCACGTACTTACAATTAATTTATGGGGTTTTACTTTCCAAAACCACTTTCTGATTATGAAGCACGCTGTAGTGGAGGACTCCGGAAATTTCGACCACCTGGAGTTCTTTAACGTGCACCTAAATCTAAGTACACCGGTGTTTTCGCATTTCGCCCCCATCGAAATGCGGCCGCCGTGGCCGGGATTCGATCCGGCGACCTCGTGCTCAGTAGCCCGACACCATAGCCACTGACCAACCACGGCGGGTGGAGCACGTACTTGAGTGCACCTTGAAAAGCCGCAAGGTTTGCTACTGTCGACGTTGTATTGTGCGAATATTTAAACTGCAAAGTGATGGCGTCTGATGGAACAACTACAGCTCCGGTAGAGCTGTTTGAATTGGTGGGACCGTCCGTGTAAATGTATATGCGGTCAAAATAAGACTCGTGTAGGAGAAGCAGAGACAATCAAGGCTAGCGGTGACAATTCTGCCTTCTTAGGAACCGCAGGAATTGAGTGGCACACGTGAATTTGCCGGAGACACCACAATGCCGCTGTTGGGCGTTTCGCAGGCTTAAAGCAAGATGGTATCGAGTCATGGTGTCTCGTCACAATACCACAGAATGTAGCCTGTGGCCTTCGCACTGACAAATCGACTCATTGGTGGGATGGTAGCCGAGAAAGGTGTCGAATGCGCGCTCTTAGCGTCTCACCGACGACATGAGTGGTGATTGGGTGCCACTGTGCAATGACAATCGTTGCAGCTGTCGAAGGACATCTCGGGAGGCCAAGACATGTCCGAAGTGCTTGGGCTTGTAGGCTCTGTAGTGGAAGTAGATTAGTCTTGCACGTGTTAGACAAAACAGGTAGACTGTATCTCAAAAATCCGAGAAAATGTGCCGTGTATAGCTGCAACATGAAGCGCACGGACGGTCCCCACGAATTTCCAGCTGCGAATTTGAACATATTTGCAATACAATGAGCTTTTTCTTCGTGTATGATACATGCACACTCCAGGTGAGGTCACGATGCACAAAAACGCCTCAGAGGTACTACATGCACTGCCGACCAAAGCAGCAATAAAAATGCAACTAAGAAAACATGCAGGGCCTCAGACACTGGGCCACGGGGCCTTGCCCGTGACGACGACGGCAGCGCGACGAAGGGTGATAGCGGCGAGGTCGACATCGCAAAGCGCTCTCTTTCGCAGTCAATTTCGATTTCAGCGAGCCTGCAAAGGTGGAAATAATTATTCGCGTAGCTCTTACGATACCTTTTGTATTAAAAATTTAATCGTGCGGCTGGGTAATGTCGAGAGTATGCTTCAAAATGCAATAATGTGTTCACAAGCAGCAATTTAAAGGTTAATTAATGCAACTCTTTTAATTATGTGCATAACGGCACAAATTACTCTCCATGTAGAGGCCAGCAATCTGTACAATGGAATGATAAAAGTAAAATCACTGTAATTTATGTATTTTAATCTTTAGAAGCTGGGGTAGGTCACATCAAAAGGAAAGATAAAACAAAAATAAGAAGACATTGTACAGTTAAGTAGAGGAAAAGTGAAAGAAGGTAGCTGATGATTCGCTAGGAGCTTATTAATGTAAAAAAAAGAAGTATTTATTTCATAACAAGAGAATGTCTTGGAAACTTAACGCTTGGTAAAATACTTAGAGTATATTGTTCCCTGGTGGCTCTTTTTCTCAACAAAAACGTAAGTCATGCCAAGGGGTCCAAAATGAAACGCTGCATCCACTTCAAGAAGAGCCACGATTGAAACACAAATTATTCTCTGTGGGGTTCCGGAAACGGCTTTAAAGGAACGAACGGAAAGAGAAGCAAAACGTTAAAAGAAAATTCTGGCTTCAGATGCTTCTTTCTTTTTTTAGAATAATTCTTGCAATTTTTCACATCGTTACCCTTTTATAACTGCACAAAGAAATTGGAAAACAAACCAAGTCCGTGTTATTTGGGCCTGAACCTAACAACGTCGTACAAATGACCTCACAGGACCACTCACAATATCCGCTCTCCAGATACAACCAGACATTCCGGAAGAAATTCATGCGCGATGTTGGCCGGAATGGGCTCGGAGGGTATTACCAGGCCACCACGGACAAATAAAGAAATGTACCACGTATTATGCCAGAACGCAATTTAAATTGTAGCGCCGGAAATGATCACGGCGTCGAAAATTCTTTCAGAGAGGGCGAGGTGGGGGCTTGCACAGAAACGTGTCCCGCAGAATGTCTCTCAAGTGTAACACACCGCACTGACCGAGTCCGACCTGCTCGCCTCCTTCCCCTCACTGAGCCCATTTGCCGGTTTGCGGGTGCATTACATCTCGCGCTATGCGGGATTGTCTGGAACAGACGCAACACGAGGAAGGAAGGAAATCACTAGCTTTCAGTTTGCCATAAACTTAGTTTTCCAGCGCGTGCTTCATTCCTTTCCTTCCTTTTTTTATTTTTATTAATTTATTTATTTTTATTTTTGCACTCACCCGCTTCTCTAGCCCGCGGAAACCACAAAAGCCTTATGAAACGGCGCCCCCATAGCCGAGAGAGAAAAAGCCAGCGGGTACGGAGAGCAAAAGCAAATGACGAGCGTACCTCTCGCACAATCTGGACTTAAAGGGGGGGGGGGGGGGAGGAGAGGCGAAGTCGCCGAGGCTGGGAGAGAGAGAGAGCGAAATCTTTCACGGGCAGGGGGTACAAGTGTTAATCAAGGGAAGTTCGTGTACGGCAGCCGCTTGCTCCCCCTCGTCCACTGCAGCCTCTCCGCTTCTTTTCACTTGGCTGCACCCGCGCGGAGAGCCGGCGGGGGCCTCCGACACGCAAGAAAAGCCGCCGCCGCGACACTCGTGCGCTGGCGAATATAAACAGACTGGCGCGGCATTACGGCCAGGCGGCGGAAGGTATAGCGGCAAGCCAAATACGTTATCCCATTTCCCTTTTCACGGCGGGGCGTCGTCCATTAACTATTGTTGTGGCTGTTATCGTTTGCGCCTCGCGAGGAGCGAGAGGCGTTCGTTTTCCTCCTCCGCAAGGAAGAGACATTCACGCTGCGGCCTGTTCAACGCGTCGTCTCGGCTTACTGCTCTCCCGCGGCGAGCGCGCGCCTCAAACGGGGGCGGGGACGCGACGCGCGCCCGGGGCCAGACACCCCGGCCGCTGCGGCCGCACTACGGCTTCCCTGGGCAGCCCTCCCGCGGGTGTGCGGCCACGCACTCGAGGCGGAAATGGAAAGCAATTTATTAGTTTAATCTCCGGTCGTGTTATTCCGCTTCACTTACTGCTGTTGCTTCTCTTCATCCTCGTTGTGTTGTATGCTACCTTGGTGCCTCCTTTCCCTCGATCCCGCGTTCACCTTGACGAAATGCTTTCGAAGAGAGGAAATAAAACCCGCAGGAAAGGATATGGATTATTGAAGCGGGAACAGGTATGGTGTTGAGGGGGGTAAAAATGTGGCACCCCAAGGCAATTGAGAGGGCAAAAATGAAATGGTGATTGACGGACGTACTCTCATGCCCGACCTATTTTTTTTTCATTTATTTGTATCCGCTCACAACAAAATGGAGGCGGCCGACTTAAAACCTGTAATGACGCAGCTTGAAAGCTCTCGAACCGCTGTTATATAAGCAGCATGATGTAGAGTGTACAACAAACATCGGTAATCTAGTATAAATGCCAAAACTGAAGTAGAGCAGGTAGTGATGGATTTACCATATACATACGATTTCTAATCGAAGCAGAAAACACCTTGTAGGAAACTAAATGAGGTATCTAACGAGTGAAATGAGCTCTGATGGCGTAAAGACAGGATTCGAGCTACGAGTTTATGATCATTTGACGCTCGCCGCGAGTTGAAATGTATACTGTGGCTTTACATGCCAAAAGTACGATCTGGTTATGAGGCATGCCGCAGTGGGGGGGCTCCGTATTAATTTTGACCACCAAGGGATCTTTAACGTGCCCCCTATGCACGGGACACGGGCGTTTTTCGCATTTCGCCCCCCATCGAAATGTGTCCGCCGCGACCGGGATTTGATACCGCGACCTCGTGCTTTGCAGCGCAACATGTGGCCGCTAAGCCACCGCGGCGGGTACTCGTAGCCATTTCTAAGATGAGATAAGTCCCAATACTAAGGTGTGCTGTGCGTGGGTATGTTTTGTTGTAATTTTGCCATTTCAGCCTGTACTCGTCATGGTTGCGTAGTGGCTATGGTGTTGGGCTGCAAAGCACGAGGTCGCGGGATCAAATCCCGGCCACGGGAGCCGCGTTTTGTTGGAAGCGACATGCGAAAACACCCGTCTACTTAGATTTGGGTGCTCGTTCAAGAACCTCAGGTGGTCCAAATCATTCCGGAGTCCCCAACTACGGCGTGCCTCGTAATCGGATCGTCGTTTTAACACGTAAAACACCATATTTTTTTTAGCTATTTCAACCTCTGTAGACAGGGACAAAATATTACGGGATTTTCGAGCACGCGCCGGACTACATTCTTGTGCCGTCTCACAAAGCAAGCACCTGGTGTCGAGACATGACATCACGCATGTGCATGTTCTCGTGGTCGCTCGTCGTGTGCCTGCCAATACGCACACTTCTGGCGACCCTGTTGTAGGGATCGCGATGAGTGCAAAATATTACGCCACAGGAGAGCGGTCTCTGTTTCGGCCATTGTAACATATGGCAATTTACCGCACGCTGCGCCGACCGAAAGGGATACTGCTCTTTCCTAGCTTAATGTTTTATACTCATCGTGATTTCGACAACAGGCTGGCCAGTGGTGCTACTCTGGACATAGTCAAATTCCGCCATATTTTCTCAATTTTGTGATGGCAACATTTTAAGCCAATCAGAGAGGCCCTGACATCCCTCGCGGCCAGTGAGAGCTGACAAGATAGACAATTCGACGATATGGCGGGATGTCCTAATTAGTACCCCAGGTGTGGATATATCGACTACAACACGACCACGAAAGGACGCGCATGCGAAATGCCACGTGTCGGCACCCGGAGCTTCCTTCGTCTGAGGGTGCACGTATACAGTTTGGCACAATCTCTCAGGTCCCGCAATATTTTGTCCCCACCTGTACATTATCCCTTCGTTTAAGGCAAAGATAACAGCTACGTAATGTAATTCCTTTACATAAGTTTTAAGCTTTGGCTATGTTGCACATTTAAAAGAGGTAAACAGCATGATTAGCATGTGCTTTATTTGTTCTTACTCTTGGTGCGCTGTGCAAATTTTTCCTTGCAACTACATGCCTTTGACATCAACTAAAAGCATCAGGAGAACTAACCCGAAACCCAAATATGCAAATGGCAAGTACAGCGTGAAACATCTGACCATCTGCGCAAAACAAAAGGGCAGCTTGAAGAAATACGTACTTAAACTTAACACACCTTCCGTAAAAAGAGAAATAAAATGCTCGAAAAACGAAGTAAAAAGCTAAAACCCAACGCATTAAGGATGCGCTGGGTCGTGGAATAATCCACTGAGCCACAGGCCAGCAGAGCTCTGATGATTTGAATATCTTTCTTTAAGGGACAACTGCAGTTTGTCCGATTATGGACGCCTGTTATTTTTTTTCATAGCTTTCTATATCCGACGTTCCCGTCCTTTGTGCGCTGATACTTTAATACTGCTTCTTTTCAAGTGAAATTTTCACTCTTTGTTTGAATGACTCGTTCTCAGCTGTTCATTTCTGTCTTCACTGAGCAGGTGTTTTAACGCTGTCCTAGTTTGTGATTTATTTCTTTGTTTGCGTACATTCTAGCGCATTCTGTTCTTCTTCAGTTGCACATTCATGCCAACATTAATTATCTAAAGTGTCTTAACGCTTCTACTACATTTATCAGTTTAAGTGTGTCGACTAGTGAATAAGAAAATGCAGCAGAACCCATCTCACGATGACTACCGTCGGTAATGCGCTAGCATTGAATCAATATAGCGTCACAATGTATTGCCATCGTCAAAACGAGTAATGTATGAGGCGTGTACTGCAGCAGGACTCCTCTTTCCCGCTTGTCTAAGAACACTCGGCGCCACCTAGCGCTGCCGCCACGAGGCCTGCGCGTGGCCTCCAAAATGCGTGGCGCGCCAGTGCGTGGCGTACGCTAAGAAACGCCTCATGTGAACCTGACTCCACTCTTGCGCTTAATTTTTCGTTTCCGACACGCTGCGCCATCTAGTGGCAATGCCAAGAAGTACACGCGTGGCGTCCGAGATAAGAAACGTGGCGAGCCGGTGCCTGCGAGCTCTGATAATTGTTCCCTCGCTCGCCGCCCACTCAGTGGCACATACGCAGTGACTCAAGTTGGCCAGAGGTTCGCTGAAGAGCGGCACGCATGTACACATTGCCACATACTCAGTGTCCCAAGTTTGTCCGATGGCTGGCTTCGAGCCTCAGTACAGCTGGCCGATGTGCTACCCATTCCACCACTGACTGCCCAGTGACCCAGGTAGGCGGGAAAACTGTTAAGATACAAGCATAGAAACATAGATAGTAAGACGCGCACATAAATCTATCTCTCCTCTCTTCCCAGAAAGTGCGTGGGGGCGGGGGAGGACTCCAGATTAATTTTGACCACGTGGAGTTTCTTAACTTGCCCCTAACTCTAAGTAAACGAGCGTTTCTCCATTTCACCCCCATCCAAATGCAGCCGGCTCGGCCGGGATCGAACCCACGACCTCGAGCTCAGCAGTACAACGTCCACTGGGCTAACGCGGAGAGGTCGCATGTTCGACTATTGAATTTTCTTTCTCTCTGTGCGTGCGTGCGTGCTTTCGACAGTGAAATGTGATGGACAAAGTGTCGACATAAGTTGCCGACATTTTAATATCATCAATCCATCAACCAAATTGCCCAAGCAATCCATGAAGGAACCAGAATTTTTACTCGTGCGTTGTATCCGTGGTTTTTCTTCTAACTGTGTTTCGCGGTAGAGGTTCGCTGTCTCACCGCACTTTAGGCTGGACACTCAGGACTATTGGTGCAGAGAAAACATCCGCGCAAGGCTCTTGATTCTTTCTGTTCATCTCCTTGGACGAAGCGATACTTTTTCGGGGCTCAATGATTCGGTTTCCCGCGGAACCAACTAAACTGATAACGCAAAATTTTCTCCATCGCAGGCGAACGAGCTTTCGGTAAAGAGCTGACTCCGATCCCTCTGGAAATTGTTCACTTTTCTTTCAGCACCATTGGAATTAAGATATAAAAAATATCGCGCCGCCAAAGCCATTTCTGTTGAGTGTCGTTAGCGTTTCTCTCTCAAGCTGTTGCCGCGCAAAGGAGAAGAAGCCGGTAGTTCGAAGAAGCTGTATAGAGGGGACAGCGTAAAGAGCAAGATAGAGTAACCAAGGTGTCGAACGCAGGCTCTGTGCACTCCCCCCGCCCCCAAACTCCTTTTTTTTTTTTTTCGTGTTCTTGCGCCCCGCTTTGCGTGTGAGACTCCAACCTGACTCAATGTTTTCTTTCTATTTTTTTTATCGACGCGACCTTGCGTCGCTCCAACTCGAGCTTCAAGTGACCCTAAACCGATCGTTAGAGGCAAAGGGGATCAATGAAGACAGGTCTCGTTACGGCGGCTCCAAATTAAGCAATTATAACGACATTATCCGCGTTACACCAGCTCAGGATAAAGCGAGAATAAGAGGAACAAGGCGAGGCAAAACGAAATCTTGGAAAATTCTAATACTTCCAAGACAAAAAAAAAACGCATAGCAGAAAACACGTGTGCGGATCCTTTCGGTCGGTGAAATATGCCAGCTAAAACAGCATCGAAGGCTCGTTTTATTCAAAAACTTTGGTGGCAGCAAGAATAATTCCGGAATGACGAAGGGAAGATGAGGACTTAAGTTTCTTGCGCATGTTTACACACATCTTTTTCTTTTTAGACGTTGAATCACTTTATAAGGTGTGCTGTCACAATTTCTCCCAGAAGCCAGCTTGCACAGCTATAGAAAGCAATACGACTGCGATAATCTACAGGCGCCGCAGGAACATTGCGAAATTGCGTGGAAACTTGTTAAACAAAACGCAACTGATCGCGCCATTCGTGACCAGACGAATTTGTATGTTAATTGGGTAATTATTACTTCACATTTATGTACGTGTTGTTTGGGCAAGCCGAACTGGCCTGTCAAGGTTTGTGTGCACATTTCTTACAAAGGCGTTATTTACTTTGTCCCGCGGAAGATAGTTTGTGGCCCATCCATATTCTAATCGAGTGCACTGATGTGTTTGCTACCGCAAGCCCAATAGTTAAATTTTATCGTTACGGTTTGCGCTTTCTCGATTCTGTTTTTATTCGCTCACAGTTTCACATGAGAAACAATTACTGGCGCTGTAAATATGTTTGGACTGGAGGAGTATATATGTTGCTTAGAGGACTGTGTCGAGGCGCGAATAATTGATTCAGCCCGTGAAGCTTGATATTCTTTCTTCATTTCTGGGAAAGGACATGGTGACAAGGGCATCTTTTGCTGATGCGTGCCAAAGAAAGTTGTAACGCGAAAAAAATAAAATACTAGAGTTCGCAATCATGCCAAACACCAACATACAAGTTGTTTCAGCGAACACTCTCAATTTTTTTTTTTTTTAGGAATTGCCTGTGGCAGGTAGCACAATTCTAGTCCATGAGTTGGTCTATCCGAAGAGGTGGACATTAGTCGCAAAAAGGTTGAAATGCATAATCGACTAATAACCAAATTTCCCTTATTAAATTGTTAACTAATTATCTTATGGTACGTATTGAAATTTAGAAATTCTAGCGGGTGAGGCTCTAAGGCATACCCACTTGAATATAATTGTGTAGACGACACCATTTACGAGAAATGCGCCGTCAGACTTACGGTAAAAATGCACTGTCGTTCCACTTAGTTTGTTAACAAAACGCCGTTTTATGCATTGGTGCGCAAAACTAACAGGAACACCAATACATTTCTCCAAAAAATTCGAGAATTCACATCTCGAAAATGGTATGATCCTGAGAATTTGCTCCAAGTGGATCCGCCTTGTGAACCCTCTGGCTATAATTCGTAAATTGCAATTTGTGCCATAAGGTAATTAGTTGAAAGCTTAATTAGTCAATTCCTGTTAATTAGCCTATTATGTATTCCATTTTTTTAAAGTAATGTCCGCCTCTTCGAGTATAGGCCAGCTCATGGACTAGAATCATGCTATGTTATTTTTTTAATTGGGAAGTGTTCGCTGGAACACTCGGTGTATTGATATTTTCTTGCCTCCAATACGGAATGCGTTAGTGTACGTCTGCATCTGTGGGCGTATACATAGACTGTTGCCTTGGCGCAGAATTACGTGAGCTGCCACTTGTGCCAGTAAACTTACCCGCAGGCGAGCACTCGTGTGTACACACACGCACGCACACGCCAACACGTACTACATACAGCTTCCCGCATTTTTCATAATACCGCTCGAGCGTCGACCGCACGGCACCTCAGTGCCTTATGACGGCGAGAACCGGCCACATCGGTGATGGTGCGTGCACGGGCGCAAAGCACACTCCAGCTCGAGCACAGTCTCCTGCACTGTCTATTTCAATGGGACACACGCCCTGTCAGGGTTATCTGCGGAGTCCCGCATTGCGAAATAAATATATAAAAAAAAGAAAAATGCGAAACGAACACGCGCACCACTATACATGTGTCATCTGCGATGCGCTTTACAGATTTTCTTGTTCTTTCATATTATTGGACGCGCGCGCGAGCCATGAAACGAAGATGAAAAAAAAATGTAATGATATAAAGGAAATTTGCCAGCACAAACGAAGTATTGTTTGTGAATGATAACAGAGGCGGAGTGTGTGCACTCTTGAGGTGAACAACGTGACAGACGACGCTCGCATTCGAGAGTGCTTTGTGCGGTTGCGCGTCTTGTAGCCGGTCTCGTCTCTTCTCGCCGTTTATAAGGCGCTGACGTGCTGTGCGGTCGACGCTCGCACGATACTATTAAATATGCAGGAACCTGTGCACTTAAGAAACGTACCACCAGCTTCACCACTACGCCTACCAATTGCAGCCGAAGCGCCAACAATAATCGCATTAAAAGTTTTGACACCGTCGTGGAAAGTTGCTCGCGGGCCTCGAGTACTCCGAAGTACAAGCTGCAGCTAACCTGGCCGCATAAAAGGTCGGTGCAAGGTGAAATAAGGAAAAATGTTTTCTTTTTTTCTTTTCTTTTTGTCCTCGATTCAAGGAGATGCCTTTGATCGGTGGCCGCATTTTTGATCGTGCACTGTGTCACACTTTCGTCTACTCCATCCGTAAAACGTACTCGGGAGGCTACTCCGCGAGAGCCGCCCTCTAATCGCGCGCCACGCCTCTTCAATTTAGCCTGCAAGAAGTCTGAATTCGATTAACCTCTGCTTTGATACGGCGAAAGGCGGCAAAGGCGCTTACCTTTCAAGCAAGCACTTGTGAGCCAAGAGAACGAACGGAGAAAAAAGCGTGGGGAAAAAAAAAAACGTTCCGCAGTTTTTTTTCTGCCTATGAGAGGCGTGAGACCGCTCGCGTGCGAAAGGAAACGTGACGTTTATGCTCATATAAAATTCACGAAAAAGCAGCGAACAAACAAAGTGGCTCGAGCCGCGAAGCGCGCGTTTCCTTGGCGGGATTCTCCATTCCGCGTGCTACACCTCGGCGCTGCCTGAGCACAGCTGGAAGGACGTGGACCGCCGAAAACCATTTAGAGGGAGAACTTGCTTGTCCCCTTCGTGCAGTGCGGAGGAGGCGGAAACGAAAATCAACGAGAAAAGCAGCAGCTCGGGCGAGAAAACCACAGACTCTGGGTAAGCGGAGGCGGGAAGAGGAACACCCGGGGTATTTGCAGATGCTGTGCTCTCAGGGTGCAACCTATGTGGAGCCCTCCTAACATAATTTGCATACTGTAGCACTTTTGGCGGCTTCATAAACGTTCAAGATTAGGATGTCCTAAATGCGCGCAGCGCATCTTAGGTAAAATCCTTAACGCGGTGCTTGAGAGAAAGCTTTCCAGGAGAGCGCCCACGGCCGCACCTCGTCACTGCTTTCTCTCTCTTTTAATCCGTTTGGCATTATAAAAATGCGTAAGTAAGCGGGCGAGTAGTTATGGCCTATCCACAGCATTACGGTCAGAAAAATGTCAGCTACCTCTCTAAGTGCATTGAAGCTACCCCTCAGAAGCATTGAAAGAGGAGCGTCAATAATTGGACCTGTATAAATGGCCTCTGCCAAGAACTTCGGGAAAAATTATTTCTTTGAAGCACTGGCACCTCTATATAGCCTTGCTTTTACTTTCGTTCTTTTCAGTGAATACTGGATGCGATGGGAGATTGGGCGCTTAATAAATGCCTGTTATTGACTAAAATTGCTTCCTTTATGTTTCTTTTTTTATATTTATGCAAATGGTCCAAGCACAAAAAGTACTCAGATCTTCGTGTACGCGTAAATTGCTCGGACATGCAAGAAACAACAACAGAGCACACAAGACAGAGGCGAACGAAGGTATTACTCTGCATTGAGCGCTAAAACTGAAATAGCAGCCTTCTCACGATCTTCAGCGCCTTGGTTGCTTCTATACTACAGGCTCCAGTCAGCGTTAGAGAAAAACGAAAATCTCAGCAAGATATTATATGCAAGCTGAGTGGAAAAAGTAAGTTTAGCCGGTGCTGTCGAGTTACTTTTCTGTCTTTGGCTGGACGCTAAGAAAGGGAAACTTTTATAGAAGGGCTTCGTCGTCGACGCTAACAAATGACGCAGGAGCGGACAGTATATACGGGGAGCCGTGCAGCCGGAGCCTCAACCAGGCGACGTGAAGCGAGCCCTTCCACTCTCGGGCGTCAGGACGGGATCGCTGGTGTGCCCGCGGCTTATGGCTGGGAAAAGCTCGCTGACTGGCGAGAGCCAGTGGCGCCTTACGATAAATGCAACAAAAGACGCTGGCTGGGAAAGGGCGCGAACAGAAGACAGCGCTGCCTGCCGCCGCTGTCCCGCTGCGCGAGCACGAGCAAAGTCTGCGGGGCCTATAAGGCATCGGCCTGGCACCGAGACGGAATAACGTAACGGCTGGCGGAAATCCATTTAGAGCGTCTCTCTGGCGTTGGCCATGTGGAGGGGAGGGGGCGCTGGTGGTTTCCGTTCACGCACCGTCTCGCGAGATCTAACGAGATATCGTTCTGTGGCGCTGCCGTCCACGTAAGGCGCGGGCTCGGCGGCCGAAGACGGTTTCTGCTCCGTCAGGCTTCCTCTGCGGATTCGCACGTCTTCCCTTTTGTTATCGCGATTCTTTCCCGAGGGATCGATTGACGCTCGCCGGCAGCAGCGCGCCCCCTCTCGGCTTCCAAAATGAAGTGTCAACCGCCGGTCCGCGGGCCCGGACTCACGCGCGCCCGCAGGCGCGTGTACAGCGCGCTTCCTACCATGTCGCCGCACTAGGTTGCCCGGTCAGAACCCGCAAGAGGGACATTGTATAGCACGTAACGAAGAGCGAGGCCAGTGACATCCGCAGAAGGCTTTCGCGGAACAAGCTTCATATGACTGAATCGCAAGCTGGGCTGGCATCGTTGCGTAAGGGCAGTACCACGACACGAATAAAGACTGTCCATGCGTCCTGTCTAAATAAACATTTATGTGATAATAGACAGCCATTCTTCGAACCTGGCGTTGGATAGTAAGAGAGACTTGGCCGTGAGCGGTGTACGTGTGTGTTCTGTGTCTGCGTTTATACGTATATTTACAATCTTGCGCTGATGCTTTAGTTAGCAGAAGCTATACGACTGGGGCGCTGGGCGCATGTGTCGGCTACGGCGCGACGTACCACCAAACGAGGGAACACGAACATATCGATACTGCTGGAATTTGATGGGAACAGCTCCCCCAAGGACGGAGGAACAAGGCGTGCGGAATGGAGCCCTTCAATGGGAACTACCACCCTTCCCGCTTGTGTCGACCAGCCCACTAATAAGTGTTCGTCCTTGTTTCTGTACTTGACGTACTCTGCAGAGCAACCTTACTTCTTCCCGGTCGTTTCTCTCTTCTCAGCAGACTTCGAAAAACTGCCTTACCACTGGATTGTGCTTATCTCAGGCTTTACGTCATTTGTGCTCCTGTCGTCTCTTTCTATCTTCTTGGACCTTGTATCGGATAGCCAATTAGAACTACCTCTGGTTTACCTCCCTCACTTTCTGTACATTCTTTCTCTCCTTCTCTCTATGGTGATGTATCTCGCATCCCATATATTAGTCATACACTGCGTGTAGTCTTTGCATTCTGCCTAACCAGTGCGATGCCGGCGCAGCAAAGCGCGCTCTCACCGCGCCGCGAAATGATCGACTTACATTTTGAGTCTTTCCGAAAGCGTTTAGCATCAAGAGATCCGCTTTTGCTACTACTGATTGCGGTTTAAAAATCATCAGACCGTCTTGGAGAGTAAAAAAAAGCAAAACATTTGACTTCGCTCTTTCCTTGTAATATTGAAATTGCACTAAATATCACAGTCCTTGCCGCCATACTCTTGCGAATGGTCCTCCTTTTCAGTGCTATATTAAAATAGGAATCCTCCCAAAAATGTATACAATTTGTTCTATTATATTTACATATGTAGTGCTATTAGCAGAAAACGAGGCATGCGATCATACGATACACTGCATGCTACCAGGCGCCGCCATGGTGTGTCTGGGTGTGTCGACGGAAAGAAAAAAGGTGGACCGGCTCTTGTTCTCTCTTTTATTTGCTTTTTTTCTCTTCGTTTTTACGATATGGCTACTGCTATTAGTGCTGCCAAAATGGGTCTCGATACCGCAACATTAACCACGTTGTTCTTCTACAGCGACAATCTCGCTGTCCTCGTGGCCTGGCGTGTACCCTTCCACTTCAATCTAAACGAATTATTAAGCGCGAATTATCAGACGCTCTTAAACATGTTCGCGACGAAACGGCGTCGTGTTCCCAATCTCGTTTCCACTATGCCCCGTTATGTGTGACACCGCGTCGATAAGCGCAAAGAGCCCGCTCTCCCGATTCCCGCTATCACAGCCCAGCGACCGCCTTCCTTTCTTTCTCCCGAAGTATAAAGACACAGATTACTCAGGTAAGGATAAATAAGGGAAAAATATATCAGTTACGACCTGCCACCTTCGGAACCGAAAGAGCGTAAGAAGAAAGAAGCGAAGCAATTTTAATGCTCCAGGAGGAACACGCTGCCCCGTCCTCCCGTTGTGCGCAGAATAACTTTCCGCAGTTAGGCTTAAAGTGATTCCGTCGGCCAGGGGCGCATCTTCGATGAAAACGTCATTTCTCCTCAGGTGTCATCCGCGACCGCGTGTCAGTGTATTATCGCGAAACAAACGATTCGGCGGGACCGGCAGTGGCCCCCTTCCCATGGTCGCGGCCGCCGTCGCGCGCAGAACGAGCGGTCTGCCCCGCTATCTTCCGCGACGGTGGGCGCGCGAAAATGACCGGGGTGGGCGCACGCAGGAAAAAAGAAGAACTAGACCCCTAGCAATCAAATTCAGCAACGCTGCTTCGTGCTATCTACTACCCCTGCTTAAACAGTTCCATTAGGCCCTTGGCCTTGTAAGAGATTTCTCGAGATATTGCTGGCATATATATATATATATATATCGAGAGAGAGAGAGAGAGAGAACGGGTATTCTCTTCGCGCTCTGCATGCATGCCATTTGCGCACTGAACCTTTCTTTTATCTTGAGCGTACCCTTCCGGGGAGGACGTGGAAAGTGCAACTCAAGATAAGCGCACGGGGAGTGCCAGCGATGCTGGAAAGGTTCTCAGGAACCATTAAAACAAAGTTTTGTAGCAAAATAAACGAAAGAAAATTGAAGGGGTGGAATCGTCGTCTCAAAAATAAAAGAAGGAAGGGAGAAATTAACGTCGGAGAGAAAGAGAGACGTGGAAAAAGGAATAGAACGAAAGAAAGGCCAAAGGAGGTTACGCCGAACGAAGGGCGGTTGTAGCTTGGAACACCTAAAAGCGAATGACGCGCCCACTCCGCGAGTTAAGAGCAATGTTAAATAATAATAGCAGCAAAGAACGTGCGCAATGAAATACCATACGTTAAGAGGAAGGGAAAAATAAAGAGAAAGAGCCGTGGGCGTGACAGATGATGATAAAATGGCCCGGGGGATTGGCCAGCATTAAATGCGACGTTAATGTACGGCGTGGAAGGAACATACACAAAAGAAAATTGTGTTTGTAACCGCCTGGCGCAGCCACACTGACGCACGCGAGGCTGCGACAAAAACAGGAGGGAATAGGTGTTTGAAAGGATCCCTGTGCGCGCCTCCTGCGCCACGCTTATTTGTTCGGCACGGCGTTCGCTTCTTTGTCCTCCGTTCTCGGCATCCCTGTTGGCGCTGTTTAGCCGCTGTGAGCCTTACTGCAGTACTACGCAAAGAACAGCGCAAAGCAAAAATAAAAAAAACAGAAAGAATCTGCTGCCGGGATACAAAATTAGGTGCAAAGAAATGGAAGAGGCGTTACATTAAGAATAATGGGGAGGCCTCCTTTCGCTCTGAGCCGTAATGCCGCCCCGGCTCAAAAGTCAGCGTCCTGCTGGCACTGCGTAGTTTTCATTTATTTTTTCTTGGCAGTTATATCACCCTGTCTTTCCCACCAGTATATCTTGGACATATTAAACAACCAAGTCGTTGTTCATTTTTTATAATAGACGAGTATACAGCTGGCAAGCATACCGTCTCGTAAGTGATTCTTGTTCACATTGTTGCGTTTCGCCTGCGACACGTGGTTTTGCCGGCGCGACTGCGGCGGGGCGGCAGACATTTTGGCCCGATCGTCGTCGCCGCAACACTCATCGGCAGGTGTTTCCAGGCGCGACTGCGGCGATGCGACCGCAAAAGATCATCCTCTCATTCCAGTCATTGTGCCCGAAACAGGCGATGCCAAAGCAGGGACCATCCTCTCATTCCAGTCATTGTGCCCGAAACAGGCGATGCCAAAGCAGGGACCATCCTCTCATTACAGTCATTGTGCCCGACCGGCAGCGCTACAACAGGGTGCTACGAGATCGTGCTCGACAGGGTGCTACGAGATCGTGCTCGTCATGGTGCTACGGCATCGCTACGACAGTGTGCGTCACCATTAGCCCATTGTACATTCACGTGCTCGTCTTTTGAGGGGTTCCTTCTTGCCCTCAACTGCGAGAGTATAAAAACAGCTGCCCCCGGACGCCAAAAGGAGGGCTCCGATTTCTTCTGTTGAGTGAAGTGCTCTCCCGTCTCTCTACTTCGGTCAACCTGACCGCCAACTCTTTGCGATGTTAAAATAAACAAGTTGTTTTGTTGTTACCAGTCGACTCATGCTTTGCCGGGACCTTCGGATGCTTCCAGTTGTACCCCAGGCCGCCAGGCCAACGCTACCCTTGGGGCTTGCGACCCAGGTACAACCACGGGCGTCAGCGCCGAGTTCCCAACAGATCGTACCAGCAGTCCGATCCAAACATCTGGTTGGCAGCGGTGAGATCGCCTCCGACTTCAAACAACTGTCTGCCAGCGGTGAGATCGCGACAACGGAGGCCAGCAGCAAAGAGATGCAGTTGACTGTATGCTGAGCAGCTCAACGACGATCCGGGAGCAGTGCAACGAGCCCTGTGTGACGACTGGTTGCCTGCAGCGGAACGACTGCGCGGAATTCCTGCCTGCGAGGTTTGGTGAGTGCGGGACTTTCTTCTTCTGAGCTTTGCCAGGCTTTTGTTAGTGTCAGAAACAGAGCTGGTAATTGTGGTTGTCGTTGCTGCCGGGTTAGTTTGCGGCAAGACAATAGTAAGCAGTAGAGAAAGCAGCATTCAGAGCAGCCATGGATTTGAAGTCGTTGCGCAAACCGAAATTGTTGGAGCTTGCAAGAGAGTTGGGTCTGGATGTCTCAGACAAACTAAGAAAACCAGAACTGATAAAGGCTATTCTTGAGTTAGAGGCTGAGGATGACGAGCTGTCGGAATGCCTTGAGACCATTGAAGAGAGAGAGACTGCAAAAAGACAGGAGCGCGAACTTAAAGAGCAAAAAGAAAAAGAAGAGCGCGAACGTAAAGAACAGAAAGAGCGAGAGCAACAAGAGAAAAAAGAAGAGCGTGACCGTCAACACGCTTTGGAAATGAAGCGTCTCGAGATAGAGATGGAACGCGCTCGTAATGGAAGTCAGGCACACGGTGCAGGAGAACGAGTATTGTTCAAAATGACTGACCTGATGCGGCCGTTTAAGCTTGGAGAGGACATTGGTTTGTTCCTGGTTAACTTTGAGCGAACGTGCGAGAAGCAGGGGTTCTCTCGGGAAACGTGGCCACAGCGCTTGCTCACTTTGTTACCCGGCGAGGCGGCCGACGTAGTCGCTCGCTTGGATAGAGAGGAAGCAGAGGATTTCGACAAAGTAAAATCGAGTCTGCTAAAAAAGTACCGGCTGTCTGCGGAGGCGTTCCGTCGGAAGTTTCGGGAAAATGAGAAAGGCAAAAGTGAGTCATATACAGAGTTTGCGTATAGGCTTATGTCGAACATGCAGGAGTGGCTCAAAGAAGAGAAAGCGTTTGGTGACCACGATAAAGTTCTGCAGTGTTTCGGGCTAGAACAGTTTTATAGTCGGTTACCGGAGAACGTGCGATACTGGGTCTTGGATAGGCCAGACGTTTGTACGGTGGCTAAAGCCGCTGAGCTAGCCGAGGAGTTTGTGACGCGTCGAGCTCGCGGAGCTAAGGACGGTCAAAAGGGTGAATTTGGCTCGAAGTTTGAGAGGCCGAAGTTCACACCCATAAGAGCAAAGGGGGACACGCGTAGTGCGGATGCGAGCGAAAGCAGTCCGACCAAACGTAAAGAGACGGCGGCAGCCAAACGCAGAAAGCGGTTCGAGATGAGGCGAGCGCGCTTGTGTTATACGTGCCAGAAGCCGGGTCACTTTTCGGCGCAGTGTCCGGAAACAACACCAAAAGTTGTGTTTTTTTCAATAGGCAGCACTGACGAGAACATGAAGCTTCTCGAGCCTTACATGCGAGACCTCCTCGTGAACGGGAAAGAGTGCCGAGTGCTTCGCGATTCCGCAGCTACGATGGATGTAGTTCACCCGTCCTACGTAGAACCCCATATGTTCACGGGCGAGTGCGCATGGATCAAGCAAGCCGTGGAAGCTCATAGCGTGTGTCTGCCGGTAGCAAAAGTGCTTATTGAAGGACCTTTCGGAGCGCTTGAGACGGAGGCGGCAGTGTCATCTATGCTGCCCCCCCCAGTACCCGTACCTATTTTCAAACAGGTCCGATCACCTCCTGCGCGAGAAGGGGCTTTTGTTTGGTGAAGCTAGTGTTCAGGCCTTAACCAGATCGAAGGTTCGGGAGCTCGCTGCAAAGGCGGTAGTTGCGGGGCCGACGTTATCAAACAACGAAAAAGGGTCAGAGGCGCAGCAAGCTGATATTCAGAGCACGCCCGAACTGAATAAAATTGAGTCTGTAGCGTTGAAGGCGCCAGATACTGGAGAGGAAAATCCCGATTCGGGAAAGTTAGAAGAGCTATCTACTGATTTGCTCATCGCGCCTACGTCAGACGGACTTGATAGGTTGCTAAAAGTCAGCCGGTCGGCTTTGATAGCCGAGCAAAAAAAGGATGGCAGCCTGGAAAACGTGCGCTGCAATGTCAAAGAAGGTATCGCCAGGAAAACTGCGCGTTTTGTGGAAAGAGGTGGAGTCCTGTACCGGAAGTATCTAGACCGAAGAGGAGTGGAGTTCGATCAGCTGATCGTGCCTCAATGCTATCGTCAGGATCTGTTGCGCTTGTCGCATGGGGGTTCGTGGTCCGGACACCTAGGAGTTAAGAAAACTAAGGACCGTCTCTTGCAAGAGTACTATTGGCCAGGGTGTTTTCGGGACGCAGACCATTTCGTGAGGACATGTGACACTTGTCAGCGGGTGGGCAAACCAGGGGACAAATCGAGGGCGCCGTTGAAATTGGTACCTATCATTACGGAGCCTTTTAGACGGCTCGTTATTGATACTGTGGGACCTCTGCCGGTAACAGCCACGGGGTACAGACACATTTTGACTGTGATCTGCCCAGCGACAAAGTTCCCTGAAGCAGTGCCGCTTAAAGAACTCAGCTCAGTTGAGATAGTTAATGCACTACTGTCCATATTTGCGCGAGTTGGTTTCCCTGCGGAAATCCAATCAGATCAGGGCACAGTGTTTACTAGCGCTTTGACGACAACTTTTCTCGAAAGGTGTGGGGTAAAGCTGTTACACAGCTCAGTGTACCACCCACAGTCGAATTCCGTTGAGAAGCTCCACTCCGTCATGAAGCGCGTGTTGAGAGCGTTGTGTTTTGAACATCGAACTGACTGGGAGCTGTGTCTGCCTGGGGTGATGTTTGCTTTAAGGACCGCGCCGCATGCGGCTACGGGGTTTTCGCCAGCTGAACTGGTGTACGGTCGCTCGCTTCGATCTCCGCTTCGCATGCTTCGAGAATCGTGGGAAGGTAGGGGCGACGACCCAGTCGTGGTGGAGTACGTGCTTAAGCTTCTCGAACGCTTAAGAAGGGCACAGGAGTTGTCAGGTGAAGCAATGACAAAGGCCCAGCAGAGGGCCAAGGTTTATTATGATCGGACAGCCAGGGCCCGTCGTTTTGAGGTTGGCGATGAGGTCATGATATTGCGCACATCGCTAAACAACAAACTAGACGTGCAGTGGGAGGGCCCAGCGCGAATTGTTCAGAAACTGTCGGACGTTAACTACGTGGTAAGTCTGCCAGGAAAGCGGAAAGCACAGCAAGTTTACCACTGTAATCTGCTCAAACCTTATAGACAAAGGGAAGCAGTGGTGTGCATGATGGTAAACGTTCCTGAAGAGCTTCCGGTCGAGCTTCCGGGACTAGGCTCAGTGACGAACAGGGAAGACACCGGTCAAGTCATTAGTGACCTTATCAGTAAAGCACCGCTGTCACCTGAGCAGAAAACCGAACTACACCAGCTATTACAAGAGTTTCAAGGTCTGTTCTCTGAGAGGCCTGGTAGGACTTCTGTACTTACTCATGATATAGAACTTACCTCCACAGAGCCAGTACGATCCAAGGCGTATCGGGTGTCACCCCGCCAGAGCGATATTATGGAGGCTGAGGTAAAGAAAATGCTACAGCTCGGTGTTATTGAGGCAGGTGAGAGTGATTATACCTCCCCTTTGATTTTAGTTGAGGTACCGGGCAAGGAACCTCGTCCTTGCGTCGACTACCGCAGGCTTAATTCCATCACTAAGGATCAAATTTATCCGATCCCTAACATCGAGGAGCGCCTTGAGAAAGTTAGTAGCGCTCAGTTTATTTCCACCCTAGATCTTGTCAGGGGTTATTGGCAGGTTCCACTTACAGAAGAGGCTAGTAGGTATGCGGCGTTCATTTCACCAATGGGAACATTCCGTCCTAAAGTGTTGAGTTTTGGTTTGAAGAACGCGCCATACTGTTTTTCAAGTCTCATGGATAAAGTGTTGCGGGGACAGCAAGAATTCGCTTTACCGTATCTAGACGACGTAGCGATATTCTCCGCATCCTGGTCTGAGCATATGACACACTTGCGGGCAGTGCTAACCCGCCTGCGCGAAGCAGGCTTGACAGTAAAGGCTCCTAAGTGCCAGTTAGCACAGGCCGAGGTTGTCTACCTCGGTCACGTGATTGGTCAGGGTCGTCGCCGCCCCTCTGAAATAAAAGTGGCCGCTGTGCGAGACTTTCCGCAACCGCGCACAAAGACCGATATTCGGTCGTTCTTAGGTGTCGCCGGCTACTATCAGAGGTACATCCCTAGGTACTCTGATATCGCGGCTCCCCTGACGGATGCTCTAAGAAAGACAGAGCCTCAAACAGTCGTCTGGGACGAGACAAAGGAAAGAGCTTTTAGCGCCCTAAAGAGTGCCCTAACAAGCCAGCCTGTGCTACGATCGCCAGACTATACAAAAGGGTTCATTGTTCAGTGCGATGCTAGTGAGCGAGGCATGGGCGTTGTACTGTGCCAACGGGAAAATGGAGAAGTAGAACACCCCGTCCTGTATGCTAGTCGTAAGCTGACCAGTCGTGAGCAGGCGTATAGCGCCACCGAGAAAGAGTGTGCGTGTCTCGTGTGGGCCGTTCAGAAATTGTCATGCTATCTAGCCGGCTCGAGGTTTATCATTGAGACGGATCACTGCCCTCTCCAATGGCTGCAGACCATCTCTCCCAAAAATGGCCGCCTCCTGCGCTGGAGCCTCGCTTTACAACAATATTCCTTTGAGGTGCGTTACAAAAAGGGGAGTCTCAACGGTAACGCCGATGGCTTAAGTCGAAGCCCCTAACGTAGGAATCAGCCTCAAAATTGTTTGTTACTGATGTTTTTCTTCCTGAGGCAGGATTTTTTTTTAACATATTGCTTTTGTTTAGTGTTTCAAAGTGATGATATGCTTTCTAGTGCAAGTTTTCAATTTGTGGACGCGTTCTGAGTGATGCTAGACTACTGTAAGGAACTAGGCAGTGGTATAAAAAGGGGAAAGAGCCTGGCAGGGCTTAGTGAGGGTTGTGCCGTGCTTGCTGACTGAGCGGTTGAGTTTCAGCGTAGTTCTAACGCTTACCGGGAACGAGAACAAAAATGTGAACTCTCCCGAAGTCACTTTGCAGTGTCCCGTGCGAACCTGAACAAGAGAACGAGGCCTTCTCTGTGCGCTGCGCTCAAGAAACATCGAGGGACGCCCGACTTCGGTTATGAGCATCATCGAGCGACATCCCTCCGGACAGCGGATGCAGTCCCCTGTCCATCGGGATCTCCTTCCCCCGGCGGGGCGGTCTGTTGCGTTTCGCCTGCGACACGTGGTTTTGCCGGCGCGACTGCGGCGGGGCGGCAGACATTTTGGCCCGATCGTCGTCGCCGCAACACTCATCGGCAGGTGTTTCCAGGCGCGACTGCGGCGATGCGACCGCAAAAGATCATCCTCTCATTCCAGTCATTGTGCCCGAAACAGGCGATGCCAAAGCAGGGACCATCCTCTCATTCCAGTCATTGTGCCCGAAACAGGCGATGCCAAAGCAGGGACCATCCTCTCATTACAGTCATTGTGCCCGACCGGCAGCGCTACAACAGGGTGCTACGAGATCGTGCTCGACAGGGTGCTACGAGATCGTGCTCGTCATGGTGCTACGGCATCGCTACGACAGTGTGCGTCACCATTAGCCCATTGTACATTCACGTGCTCGTCTTTTGAGGGGTTCCTTCTTGCCCTCAACTGCGAGAGTATAAAAACAGCTGCCCCCGGACGCCAAAAGGAGGGCTCCGATTTCTTCTGTTGAGTGAAGTGCTCTCCCGTCTCTCTACTTCGGTCAACCTGACCGCCAACTCTTTGCGATGTTAAAATAAACAAGTTGTTTTGTTGTTACCAGTCGACTCATGCTTTGCCGGGACCTTCGGATGCTTCCAGTTGTACCCCAGGCCGCCAGGCCAACGCTACCCTTGGGGCTTGCGACCCAGGTACAACCACGGGCGTCAGCGCCGAGTTCCCAACAGATCGTACCAGCAGTCCGATCCAAACAACATATATCAAGCTCCATTGATTATATCTGTGGCTAATAATGAAGCGCTGGTTTGCAAAACAATCCTTCGCGGTCTTCGACCCCGAACCGCACTCGCCGAGGTGATATTGCCTTTGCAGAAAGGGGCGGTGCATCCAAGTGTATTTTGCATGTTCGGCCAGTGCGCTGAAGTCGCGCGCAAGCATCGTTTCCTTGGTGTAACTCTGAACTGCGAGAGCTGACAAAAACCCAACACCCATTCGCTTTTGAGAGCCAAGTCAACGGCACCAAAACCGTTCTCTCTCGTATAGCGGATTCCCTAGCGGAGTGTAAAAATCGCATCACGATTTCACGCTCGCTGTTTTTTCATTCGACAGAATAACAATCCTGCTCCAGTTCTACACAGCTTATCCCAGACTTCTCTGCGCCAACTCCAGCTGCTACAAGCGCGCAGCCTCCGCCTGTGCCCGAGCGTTCCGCGAGCAACACCCACTTCAATGACAATAGGTCATTGAAGATGACATCAAAGATGACATCCCCAGGAGGCGCAGTGTCGCTGTTGGATTCCCATCATCTGTTTGATGTTATTGCCCTCCGCGCTGGTGACTCCGTCGCCAAAGAAAGTTCAACATATGCGTATGTCATGCACGAGTTGTGTGAAGAATTTGCGTACCAGCTAGCATATATTTCGTTGACAGCCACATCGAAGCTTGTGGCCATTTTCTACTCATCTGCTTTATTAAAGAAGTTTATAAAAATCCGAATTGCTCTTTAAGTAACCTTGCTTTGCTGTGTATACATGTTCGGGTACAGCTTGTTCAACATTTAAAACTGTTTAGTCGTCAAAATAGAACAGCAGAAGCTATTTGCGACAGCCGATTTTAATGATTTATTAGCGGTTGTTTGAGACAACGCGGCGCAAGCAGGGCTGAGCAGTATCGAAGACACATCTTAGATAGTATCTTAAGATACTCTTTGGGTGTCTTGTATCTCTGTCATGATAAATTCGCCGAAAGGTGCATCAGTATGTTTATTTCCAATGCATCATACAAGGTATCGCGTATCTTACGATGCAAGAAAAACATATGTCAGTATCCACGAAGGCACCAACATCACTAGGTCTATCAACAGGCCGTGGTTAAAGTTCAAGGGACGACATATTTATGTTATCAATTTTTTCGAATAACCAAGCCAGATTAAGAAAAGAAATTGTTGTGCGGCTATATTAATGATAGTTAGAATAGGTTCTTGCTAACTAATTTTAACTATAGTTGCTTGGTGGCATGTTACAACTGCACAAAAGAAATCTAGCCAATGCCCGCAGCAAACTCGTCTACTAAAAGAACCTTGTGCTTCAAACGAAATGAGAGAAATACACTCTGAACGCGCGTCGTGAAAGGCACTACTGTTATAGCAAACAGTTTTACATATAAGGTTTTCCACAGAGAGTCCCTACTGCGAATGATTTCAATAACATGAGCCACAACAACATGGCTGTCTTCCCAATTTCCAAGCAGCGTGAGTAGGTGTACAAGAGAAAGAGGAGTCTCTTTTCGCTGTATTCTCTGGGAATTAACTCTTTGACTCCAGCCGTCTCTTACTATTTTTCACCACCAGGTTCATTTCTTTTGTGTTACTATTATTAAAGCTCAATGCCTTCGACGCGGTAATTACGTCTTTATTTACATTTCTATTGATACTTTGGCATGAAGATTAACGCGAATCCTTTCCCCAGACGCTGCCCACACATCTGTGAACGTAATATTTACTGGTTAGTTTTGCGGCATGTTCGCACTTTTTTTTTCGCATAAATTCAACTAGGACAGCGATTTGGGCAATCTTATCGAAGTTCCTGGCCTAAAATCAGCAATAAACACGAAAGTTTGGGAGTGTGCGGTTAGAAGAAAAATTACAAACACAACATCATAACACCTGTGTTTGTAGTTATTTTCTACTAAAACCACCCAACTATTCCTTCCTACATGCCGGTGCTTTGTGTTGCTTTTACGTTATGTTAGTCAACTTTCTTTCTTTTGAAAGTTGTGAACATTTGTGTTTTCATTTTTTTTTGCGACCACCCACTTATTAAAATTAGTTTGTTGCCAAATGCGGACCATCGCGGAGATATTCCGCTCTGTTTGCGAGCATATTTTCCGGAAACTTCTACCGAAGAGGTGAGCACGACTAATGTTAGTCGGCACGCTATCTTACATGAAATATCGTCCGCCGTTACATGGTGTACTGTTCTTTCATTCAACGGGTACTAAGTGAAATCAAGATGCGCGTATTGCGAGACCACCGTCAGCGCGGCCCGTACTGATCCACCTCAAACTTTTACCTTTAACCACTTAACGTGATGTACTCATTGTTCATTGGTGCAAACTCTCTATAATGTTGTAATTATGATGATGATAATGACGATATTTGCGCCCCCTTCGAGACGGGGGTGCCATATTTCGTAAAGCCTGTTGTTTTCGACTTCTGGTGTGTTTCTAAATTAGAAACTCTTCCACATTTATTCGGCCTTACTCCTTTTCTATTTTTTAATGTGAGAAAAAAATTTGTTACTCATAGTTTACTTTCACGTGACAAATATCGCACCCTTACTGGCTGCTTTCTTTTTCTTCTTTTCTTTCTTTAGTTTTCTTCAGACCTACTCGGTCTGAGGAAGGGGAGACAAGTGATTAAACAGGCTCATTGAAAGTTCGGAGGTGAAGACGATAGAGGTCAGACGGTGGTTCCAGTCCACGCAAAACTTTACATGTAAGATGCAAAATGCGCTATATTTGAGCACTTATAGCGCCCATAATTAAATGGTCAATATGAGATGACTTGTAATATGAAAGACTCTAAAGAAGGTTTCTTAGGCTATGAGTCTTGCGTTGTATGTTATGAAACGCAAACAAATAAACAATTAAACAACATAACGTTTTGGCTTTGCCGCATGAAATATGTTAGTGAGGCAGAGCATCCTTTACAGGTGATAAGAATAAGGTATCAAGCGGTAAAGCTATATAATAGTACAAAGTTAGATTGATACAATAATTTTGAAATACCAAGTAGGCCAACCTTACCACGAAATAAATTTCTGCAAGCGAGAAAGGATTCGAATACAAAAGGCGGGGGTGTTGTCAGCTTGACATTCACGGTAGCAGCTCCTCGTGACACCACCCATATTGAGGGCGTCTGTTTGCGACTACGCAATCGTTTATCAATAACGAAACAAAAAGAAAACGTAAATTATGCTTAAAGAAAGAAAACCTAAGGGAAAACGTGACAACTTTTGGTAATTTTTTAGGGCAAAAGTGACTCGAAAACGTAAAAACAGAATAAAATCCGCGTCATCACATTGACTCCATTATAGTGCTGGTTTGTGGCGCGAAATTCTAAGATGAAATTGTGGACGACTTTCGCTGACAAAAAAATCGACTTTTTTTGTCGCAAAATAAACGCATATAAAGTTATATAAGACATGCCCGATCACTAGGAAGTGATTTGAGCTTTTACAGTCTCCTTAAGAGGCATCAGTGAGGTTTTTTTCAAGTTCGAGGACAGCTGGTCAGCTCCACACGTTTCTACCTATACGGTGATGACTTGTCAGCTCTGCTAGCTATCAGCGTAGCATCACCCTGTGTTCTACAAACAAATGACATGAAAATAATAAATCTCACGGCTTTTTGTAGCCTAGTTCAACAGTGATGTCGGTGCCGCTGTCTCAAATGCTGTCACGTGCACGACAGCCAAATGCCTCCTTTTGTTCGTAACGTAGTTTCACATGGAATAGAGTCTCTTCATCTTGTTCACGCGATAATTGTTATGGACCCAACACTTGCTTCTCGAAGTTGGGTGGAGTCGCGGTAGTCGGCGTAGTATCTCGTAATTCGTTTAACGCGCGCATATTCGCTCTGCTATATATACGTATACTTACTACTGGGAAAATCATCGCTGTTAGTCAGCGGCGTACCCTTACGTGCGCCTTACGCGTAAAAAACCACGAGAAATGCCCCATGTCATTTGAAGATATACATAACGGATGTGTGCTACAAGTGGACCGTAGTCAGTGCACGGAATTGGTAAAGTAAATGGTAAATGGTTGACAAAGTAAATCGTAGGCATCGGTAAAAGCAGGGAGCCAGCCAGTGCGGGTTATCACGCCGCATCACATTTCGTATAGCCACCTCCCACAGACAGTGCACTGAGCCAATATCAAAAGCAGGCAGCTCTGGACTGGGACATCGCTTACGCGCGTCTTCATTACAAGGTCCAGTAATCACACTATGGCTAACGGTGGTAACATCTTAAGAAGACGTAGACGAAAAACTGCTGAGGCACGAAATGAAGCCGAGTGCAAGAAAGGCAAGATTTTCGAAAGGCGGGCTTCTGCAGAGGCACATATGTTAGCACTTCTTCTCTTTTCGGGTGAAACTGCACTTTTTTTAAGGCTATCGCGAAATCATTTCCTTCTAGCATCACTTTCGGCGTCCAACAATTCCGCGTAGGAAAAATACATTTTTAAATATGCATTGGGCTAGATTTACGACTCTTGTATTCCTCCAGTTACTTTTACGCACAGATAGAGACGACCACTGTCTCTCGATCTCTCACTCGCTTTGTTTTTCTTCTCTATAGAGAAAAGCGAAAGAGCATGTGCTTTCAGAATGAGCTTGCGCAAGAGCGCAAGGAAAGCACGCCAACATGGCGTTCAGTGGGTAAGCTGCGAGATACAACTCAGTTTCTACATAGCGTCAAGATTGAGGCGCCGACAGAAATTTCCTTCGAGCGGCCGTTGAGAAATTCTCTTCGCACAAGTTTGCATTATTCCAGACCGGCCGAAATTCCTAGCGTTATCCCGTTGGAGATTGCTGCTTCTGCCCCACGCCGCACGCGGGAGGTCCACAGAAGACAGGCGCGGATGCCACGGTGTCACGGCGTGCCCGTGCCGAAATAAAGCACTCGTTCCTCCACCCCAAGGACAAGTCCTGTAACGTACGCAGTCGCTGTTTGTGTGCTGGCCAGGAGCAGGACTGGCATGCACGGGGACGGAGCGCTTTAGCGCTGCCCCCGTTCGCGATGAAGAAAGCCGGACCAATAGTAGCGGCGCCGACCGAAATTGAGGGAGGCGAAGAATGTGATAGGCGTAAAATTGCCGGAGGAGCGGAAAGCCGCACCAAAGGCAGGAGACAGAGCCGTCCTGAAAGTCAGCGGTATGCACGCAGGTCGCGCAACGCTATCCGCCGGATGCTGGGCCGCCGAGAATGCCACGCGCTCACTCGTGCCTCGACTCTTGCTAGGATGGCGTCGCCCCCTCAGTTCGACGCGTTTCTGCTTGTCTCTGCGCAAACTCCGGTCGCTGATCGAGTACACGAAAAACGGCGTGTACTGGCTGCCTGTTTTTCCCTCGCGGAACAGCGCCTGTCATTTGGTGAGAATTTCGCTTGAATTTGTGCGGTAGAAAGAGATGTTGAGGAACGTTACCCGAAGCGCACAGTGCAATACCTGCTAAGACTAGGTCCCTTCAGATTCGCGTGCTCCGCAAGGCTAAATGCAAAGCGCAGTTGCACGACTTAATAGCTCGTGGAATGTAGCTTTCGTTTCGATCCAGAGTGTACCCGAAACAACGCAAAGATCAATTGTAACCACTGCCCCTTGCTCGTTTTTTTTTTTTTTACATCACAGCTGAAAGATGTTCTGATTTGGCTACATCTGCGGGTTACAAGCTATTCTGGTTTACGACCGTTTGCTTTCTTGTTTTGTAACACCATCAGTTTTATTTTTTTCGTGCCAGGCACCACTAATGTAACAGCGACCATGCAAAACAGACGTTAACAAAGGTTTCTCGACGTCCGCATTAATTAGCTCATTTTCAACAGTCTGTTCTGATATTATCATCGTTCATCCAAAACCCAGAAGCAGTTTTGTTGCTGAATCAAACTGTTTTCGTTCATCAAAGCGCCTGCACACTCTAGCTTATGTGGTTCCTGCTCGGGCCCTACAAGTGGTACCCGAAACCAGCTACAAGCGGCGGTCGTAGCCCACTGCTTCAAGAGAACTTCAGCGGCTTTCGTTAAATATGGAAGCCGTAAATATCTAATGCGAATAACCGATTTTTCCACACCACCCAGAGCAAGCATCCTCGCCTGCTCAGCCGAGAGAACACGCGTTCTTTGCCAACGGAGAGCTGGCGCCCCTTCACTCAGTGCCGTGCCCCGCAAAGCGAGCGGGCGCGAGCAAATAGCGCGCGTCATTGGGTGTGACTGTGCCCCGTTGACGATCCGGTGGCGTCGGCGACGGCCAGCTGCTCGAGGGCCGCGCCGCCTCGGGCCGAAGTGCAAGATGCGCGGCGTCCGGTTTCCGCGCCGCTTCCGTGACGACGCATGCCGCGCGCGCTTGTGTTGCTTCGTCGAGGCTGCCGCGGATGCGTCCCGGCAGCGACCGGATCGATGACTCACCTCCCCCTAACACGGCCGCGGGAGGAACCCTATCTGGGCCCCTCCTGGAGCACGGCTCGAGGGGCCCGACAGCGCTGGTCCCGGTCTGGAGGCCATCGATTGCCCGCCACAGCCCGAAAACAAAACTTTCCAATGGGAAACCGGCGCACGGGCAGCAGTTTCTCTCGGTACAGACAACAACAACCAGTAAGGCAAACAAAACCGGGCGGGGTAGTGCGGAGAAGAGGAAAGGGCGAGCAGCCTGGCCCGCTCGAGTCCCGAAGGACTCAACAAGGCGCCCTCCCAGGTGCGATGCCAGGTGAAGTGATCTTCGTCTCGGTACGACGAAAGGGCCGCCGGAGCTTAGCTTCTCTCGGGCAGATTCCAAAGCCCTTTCGTGGTCTCCCCGTTTCCTTTCCATTTAGGCGGCCTAATTAAAGACGTCGTGCGTATCTTTTCCACTTCTTTATCCGAGCTCCCCGCGGTGGGCAGCGGTATTTGTTTTTGGAGCATGTTCTCATCATGAAGTCTCCCCACAGATTACCAAAAGATGCTTGAGCTTCATGATATCCGCTAAACTAGATGCAACGTTATACTGCTATCGTAGACCATTCTCCCCATTTTATTTTATTTAGTTCTTTAGACGACAAAACTTGCTAAGCCTTGGTTACATTTATTGCTTGCACAGCTGCGACGTATGCAGGATGTTTTCATAACAAAGAGGCTGAAACACCACCTTGGATTTTCTGCAGTGTTTAGAAATTACCTTGCTTCTTTAAAATAAAAATTTGATAAAGCCTCAAATTTATCCATTCTGTACACTCAACACAATCAAATACAAGCATTCGTTCACTTTTCTTTAGTGGCATTATTTGACGACGTAATGTTTTCGCCGTCAATGCATTTGTCAATAACTGTATTGTCGTCGTATATTAAGAAAACAATGTTTCGTCACTCGACTGGTGTTCTATTTTTTAAATGCGCACCAACAATCCCACTATAGGCAATGCAATCCGTTGCGCTCCAACAGAAGTGGTGCGTTTACGAAGCAACAGAAAGGTATTTGTTTCTCGGCGTCAGCTATACACGTCCAACCTACACACTCCAGATCATCACTACCACCCAGCATAAGCGCGCCATTAAGATACTTTTGCTCCTAGAGGATGCGAATACAGGGATTTTCGTGCATCAGGTGCTTGAGCATGTCTGGAAATCACGACGTCGAGTGGTATATGCTGGATGAACGTAACAAAGTGCTTCCTGCTCTTGCTTTCTTTGTACGCAGAAGCACAAACCGCCGACCGAGGCCTTGATACGCAAGCACAGTAAACTGCGAAGTGAGAGCTGCCAACATTATTGAATTCGGCGTTGTATCAACATTCAATGCTATTGCTATGGGCTATTGTACACCCTACTCGATTACTTGTCTGGAGGGCTGTAAGTTACGGGCGCTAGTTTGAGGAACCGTCTCTATCAGCGAGCTCTGGCGCACTCCTACAATTTTATGAGACCATCCTATCTCCGGATCACAGTGCTCAACTTCGCGAGTGAGACGCCGTTTGTCAGGGCGCAAGAGAGGATCCGGAGTGTTCCTTCGCCCTCACTTTGCTTGCAATCTAGGGCGCACCTTGATCGTAGCACTCCTTTGTGCTTCCGTGACTCCGGAGGAACGCGCGGACGACGACGCTGGCTCCCACCCTGATTCACGTGCGCGACCCCTAAAGCATTCCTTCTCGCCCTTCCTCCACGTCTTCAGGGAACGGTGGTCAGGACACTGCGGAACGCCCCGGTTGATCGCCGATCATTGCGGGAAGCCTTTCAAAATGGAGATGTCCGGAGCATAATACAACAGCACTTGCGGCTGTCGGGTCCCGTAGTTTGGGCGACGGTAACGCCAACGATTCTTCGTCACGTACGCCACCCTCTTCGCTGTGGAGCGTCCCCTCCCCGCGTCCGCCCGTAGGCCTGCGTTCGGGACGATGGACCGCAGCAGCACTCGCCTGTGGGAGGGGAGAAGCTCTCGATTCCACCTGCTCGCTAGAGGGAAGGGGCTAATGTTCCGCTGGCGTGCGCGCCACTGATCCATCTTGTCTGCGTTCTTGTGGCGCGCGCAGCCTGTGCTGCCCTTCATTGTGCGCGTTCCCCCGCTGTGGGCCTGCCTCCACCCTCGCTAACGCGCTCTCCCTCCCCCCATCTTGTGCCTTTGCTTGACAGAGCCGACCCGCATTCCCAAGTCCGGGCGAGGGCGGGGCCCCCATTTTGCTTTACGCGCCCGCATGCGCTCACGCACGCACACACATGGGCTCGTCGGCCGCACTGTCATTTAATTAAGAGCCGCGCATTAAGAGCCTGCAGCACTCGGTATTCGGGCAGCAGGCAAGTGCGCGGTGCACAATCGCAGCAGTCAGCGGAACCCGTTCAAGGAATCGTTCCTCATTAGGAGCGATGGCCACCCTGTGCGGACCCTTCCTTTAACAAATATTCCTTGCAAGTGTCTCAAGAAAACGATTTTCTCTGCGAAATGTGCAAGCCGTTGTCGACAGGCGCATCGGACGCTAATCGTATGTCATGACCATGAAAAAAAAAAGAAGTAATGAATGGACGCCGTTTGTCGTTGCTTGCGTGACAGATAAATTATTAGTCACGCACCACGAATAAATTTCACTCGTTCTTAGCGGTTCACTCTCGGATCATATTTACTCCTGAGACAAGCCCAACTAGATTCACTGTAGCCAGTTTTGACTGTTGCATCGCTCGGCTGTGTCTAATAAAAAGTTGCTTTTATTCATATGACCACCCGTAGAAATCCCAAGTTTCGTCGCATGGTGCCGGCCCAACTTGCTCTTCACTCGTATCATGGGAACGGCGAATCACGCCTGAACCGTGTCTTTCTGCAAACACGCAGACATTGCATGAAACGTGTGGACTACATGGAACATCATGGACGCGAGTATGCCGTTTTCACTTTAATCATCTCTCTTACAAAACGAGGAACAAGGCTTCCCACCTCGTCTGATTGTTGCTACTATTCCGGATTGCCAACTTTTAGCATGGCTCTTGAAAAACTAGAAAAAAAAATGCAGAGCGACGTAGCAAATGAATTACATAAATTAGCATGTTAACAAACAACGGTTTTGGTTTATGATTTGACACATTGCGAAATGGGTATAATAAAGCTTATGCGTGTTGATTTAGAAGGGACTGCACCTAGAGTTTACAGGCGATGGCCCATTACTCCGATGGCACAGTGTATAATAGCTGTGTTTTATCTGTACTCACCTACGGGGCAGAGACCTGGAGGCTTACGAAAAGGGTTCTATTTAAATTGAGGACGACGCAACGAGCTATGGAAAGAAGAATGATGGGTGTAACGTTAAGGGATAAGAAAAGAGCAGATTGGGTGAGGGAACAAACGCGGGTTAAGGACATCTTAGTTGAAATAAAGAAAGAGAAATGGGGGGGGGGGGGCATGGCCAGGAAATGTAATGAGGAGGGAAGATAACCGATGGTCATTAAGGGTTACGGACCGTATTCCAAGGGAAGGGAAACGTAGCAGGGGCGGCAGAAAGTTAGGTGGGCGGATGAGACTAAGAAGTTTGCAGGGACGACATGGCCACAATTAGTACATGACCGGGGTTGTTGGAGAAGTATGGGAGAGGCCTTTGCCCTGCAGTGGGCGTAACCAGGCTGCTGCTGCTGCTGCTGCTGCTGATGATGATGATGATGACAGTTTTTCACCCAACTTGAATCTGTTAGCCAGACAGACTCTGCAAGACATATTTCTGCGCCAGCAAGACGATCCTACAGCAATGATGTCACTGAAGCACATGCTCTTGCAACGATTCCAGCAGAGCAATAGCTGACGCAACCTTGCCAAACAGCCAACAATGATTCCAGCGGAGCAATAGGTAACACAACCTTGCCAAACAGTCAACATGGAGATGTACGCAGCAATTGCCATCGACGACGACGATGAAGTTCAACTGGCCCAGTCAAAGCTGTTTTCATAGTTCTTTTTTTCTATCTTTCTGGTGAAGTGTTTTTTCTTTCTACCTCCCAAAACCTCGGAGTCGCGAAGGTTCCTCCATTATCAAAGGCTGGCGGGTCTCTCATCACTGGCCGCTTCGGAAAGAGCTTCGAAGACGTTAGCCGACAGCACCGAGGATTTCGACACGGTTCCCACTGAGTGACTCCAAGCAAGAAGCTCTTGAACGAGACAGTGAGCACCCTTGACGACCAGTGTCAACATACCGAGGAATCCGCGCGCAAGGCAACCGTAAACGGTGATGCAAATGGGGCACAGATGGCAGAACTACATGCGGATGGCTTCAGGGTTGTTCGGCCCTGGAAAGGCAACACAGTAGGAATTTCAATGCTAACCGCGCCATCGACGAGGGACATTACCTGAAGCGAGTGAACCCCGTTAGACTTTATTCAGATTTCGAAGCAGTTCCGGGTTCAGCCCCAGTCAGGAGTAGTTTTACCCCACAACAAGCATTGCTTTTTGACGTACAGAGAGAGAGAGAGAGAGAGAGAGAAAGAAGCGCACGTCCTTCTTCAGCGCAAGTCTGTGTCTGGCGTAGATTTCGTGGCGCGCGTACCCAATACCTACCGTGAGAACACTTGTGCCATCAAAGAGGTACCAAGATATTACTCAGATGATGAGATTCTTACCTCTCTGAGGCCACAAGAAACTCTTTTACGTAAAGCAAATAACTGGGAGAGTCCTGACTGCGGCGATCCAAACGAAAGACGAGATACACCGACGCTGTAATCTTTACGTTCGCTCCGAACACCGAATATCTAGAGAAAAGTAACCTTGAATTCACAATACATGAAGCAGCTGACTACATAAAGGTTCCACCAAGCTATTTCAAGTGTTATCGTTTCGAGCATATGGCAAAGTTATTTCATGGATAAAAGTAGTGCGAACGATATGGGTGACCACAAGGCTTAATTTATCAGTGCACGCAGGAACTCACCATCTTCCTACGAACCTCTTCCTTCCTTAAAGCTATGGAAATACAAAAATATGTACATGAAAATGTGCATTGGGGAACGCAGATGTATATAGCATCACAAAGAAACATTGATAATATACGAAATTGTATAAGAAGATACAAAACGGAAGAGGTGGCAGGCATTATTAAGTCGTTATAGAAGAAAAAGAAAACTTTTACGTCTGTTTCTAGCCACCCATGCAGGCGCTGATGCAGAAGGAGAGAATAAGCCGAACGAAGGCAAAATTCTCAGTCAGATGGCCCTAGTTTGCCAGTCTGCATCGTCGCCGGCGCTTACGATGTTGCTCAGAGAGAGGACATGAAAAGGAAGGGAGATAGTTTGGCCAGACAAGTGTCCTCCTTGCTATGCTGCGCTATAAGAAGAGGGGGACCGGAGGAGGCGGGAAGGCAGAAGGGATGACGCATATGAAAGGAAAGACGAAAGACTTCGTGGACTCGACCACCGCGCGAGTACCCTCGCCACATAATCACGATGCTACGAGACACAGACGAAGGCACCACCAGGGATCGCGGCCGGACTCAGGCCTGGGCTCAGGCCGCAACGCAGGCAAGCAGCTGTTGCCGGCGCGGCGGAGGACGCGCTCAGGCGTGACCTTCGCCGGCGGGGCGCCGTGAGCACGATCCTTTGATCCACTTCGTGTCGCCGCTCCGGAAAGAGCGACAGACACGCCCAAACACAGCTGACGCAAGACCGCCCCCCGACTTTATATCTATCGGCTCGTCTCAATCGTTCCAATTGTTGCCACCGAGGGCAGCGAGCCAAGCCTCCTCGGCACTCACTTGTGCCTGCGCCTGCCGTCAGCGAGCCGAATAAACGCTCCGCAAACACCGCGGCCTTTCCTGCGTTTCTTTCCTGGCGACGGCATGAAACAGCCAGCGTAGCTGCAGTTGTTCAATATCGCTTGTCTAGATGGAGTGAAAAACCGCCGTTTTCTAAAGCTCTGTCTCGTCGGCCGGGTTTTATTTGTGCGTTCCGGGCAACTTTCAATGACCTGAGTGGTATTTCGAAATGAGAGAGAGAGCGAGAGAGAGAGAGAGAGAGAGAGAGAGAGAGAGAGAGAGAGAGAGAGAGAGAGAGAGAGAGAGAGAGAGAGAGAGAGAGAGAGAGAGAGAGAGAGAGAGAGAGAGCGACTCTACGTACTCTTTGTGTTTGCCTTAGCTTCATTACAGCCATCAGCGTGCCTATTTCCCTCTATAGCGAATCCGACAGAAAGAACTGTACTCTCCCCAAGATGGCCTATAACGCCTTAGACGCGGCGAATAAAATAAATCGCCCATTTCTGTAATCTTGCCGGAATCTTGTTATATTTGCTTTCGTTGTAAAGTGATGATGTTACGAAACACGGGCGTCTCGGCGTCTCGCGGCATGTTGCGCCAACGGGCACAACTCGTATCACCGATGAGGAATGGCCTCATTGAGGTTCAGCGCAAGGATAAGCAATGCTTTCAGCGATTACGCACAATGTTTTTATACAAGCTTGAAGCGAAATCGGTTATCTCGAATAAGCAGCAAGCTCTGTTTTGGATCTATTATTGTATGTTTTTAAGAACTCCCTCTATGGCCTATGCTTAGCTCGGATAGCTTCAGCGCTTTTTAACGCGGTTGAAAATTCAACCGTTCACTGCGGCATAATTTTATTCGTGCTACCTCGCTCCAGTAGGTTGTATTCTTCTGCCTTCTATTGTTTATGTACGATTAGGTGCGATCGTGTGCTGGCGGCTTCAGCATTTGTTGTGCACAGCTCATATACACAGAAAAAAAAAAGTCATATAAGAGCATCACTAGAAAATTCGAAAACACACATGGAAGGGCCGCTAAGGCTTTCCTAGGACGTTTTTAGGGAGGGCAGCGGAGGCACAGTAACAGTTAATTTATTGTTAGATCATGAGAACTGCTACCACAACAATCGCATTTGCGCGGCGGCAACACCTGTGATGAATGAATCTACGAGTTGGAGCTAACCGAACTGCCATCCAGGCGACGCCTCTAAATAGCCGTATATATAAGCTATACAGAATCGCGATTCAGGCGCGATTCGTGTGTAAATTTTGCAAATTCTGTATACCTGTAAATTGTGGAAGCACACAACGGGCTCCCCGACGAAAAAGTGTATGCATTAGCTATTACAATGGAGAGAGATATTAATACTACCGGAACTGCGCAGGAAAGGAGAGCATTGAATATGAACTATTGTGTTTTACGATCAGCATGTATATAGGTGACGTCAAAATGCGACGCGCTTCTGGATTACAGGTCTCCCTCGGAGACGGCTGAAGAAGTCTGCGACGTTATTTATTCTTTGGTCCCTAAATCTCGCCGCAGAGTAATTTCCAAAGACGGAGACATTGCCAACGTACGAAGAGTCACGATGTGGCAAATAAGGTGCCGGAACGGTGACAAAAGAGCGAGAGATAGAGATGCGAATGGTGAAAAGTCGACGGAAAAGCCCAGCGATGTCCCAAGAGTGCGTCAGGAAGCCCAAATGATAAGCCGGTGACGCCCCACGTTCCTCTGGCGGCGCGGCCGCGGATTCGCCCCGCGGGTGTCCGACCCACGGTTCCCTTTTCCTTCTCGCCCGACGGAAAAAGAGCGAAGACAAAAGGAGCGCGCGCCTCATTAATTTTGCATTAGGACGACTCTGGTTCCACCTGCCGCCTCGTGCGAGGCTGGTCGCGAACGCTTCTCCCACCCGAGACCACCAACTCAGTTGCGTCCGAAGCGTGCCCGCAGTTGCGACCACGTGGCAAACCGAGCGGAGGTAAACACCGGGTGCCCTGGTTGGACACGGGGGTGTCGACCAAGGAGAGGCGCCAGCTGCATCACACTCCCTCTCGTTGACTAGGCTGATGAGCGTCCCAGCGCTCGACACGAATGAATTATGGGGTTTTAAAGTGCATAACCACGATTTGATTTTGAGGCACGCAGTAGTGGAAGACTCCGAATTAATTTTCACCACCTGGGGATCCTTAACGTGACACAAGACTTAGCAGGAAGGAGTAGAAAAGAACAGAGCGAGCTCTGTTCATTCCTGCTGCTTCCTGCTATTTCTACGTCGCGCTTATATGTGCCCAACTCGCCCAGCAGCATATTCTGCTCACTGCCTACACTTCTTGCGAGCGGAATTCAGAGCTCGCCTGCCCACTCACGACCCTATCCTAAGAATCAAGGTCGTAATCAGCCAGCAAGTTATGGTCCCGACAATGACAGAATCAGCTTTAAAATTGCTTTCGGCGGCTGTTCTACACTGTATACTGTGGTGTAGGGATCTTAGGTTATATCTGATTCTTTGGGGTGGTACAATGCCGGTGCTACAATCCATGATTCAGCTTATTGTATCGAAATCAGAGATTGTGGCTGATTGGTAAACAAGCGTTGTACTTTATCCGGAACATTTTAGAGGGACAGACAACCGCTCAAAACATGAATTTACATAACCCCGCTGATGGAACGGCTGTCTATGGTATTGGCTAAAACGAGCGCTGCTTTTCTTATTAAACGTGGATTTATATTTTTAATTCTTCACTAAAAGTCACGAAATATGACCTTTGGCGCCCCACGCGGCAATAACATGAAACATAAGTAACCTATCACGTAACAATATACTAGTGTACGCGGCTCCTGGTCCTTTATTCAGTATTGAAATGCAGCACACTTTCTTCCATTATAAGCTTTTTCTAACTTATTATGTACACAGAAGCCTTCGTTTGTAGTGAGTAGAAAAGTGCCACTGTCTTCGCTTGACGTTTCCGATGAGTTGGCTTGGCTCGTCTATCGATAGAATAATGAGTCTGGGGGTCAGCCAGCCATGAGGTAGGCGTGTGCTTGGAGAAAAACGTAGCACAAACATAAGAGAGGTCTGTACAAAAACGCAAAGTTATTGTACGAGCTTTTTACAGCGGAGCTTCCAGCGTTTCGTGATGTGCGTAGGCAAAAACAATGGTGGCGTCTATAGAGCTCAAATAGCTTAAGCATAAGGCAAAATCGTATCAGCGTATGTGTCCCAGCGGTGTTTGACGTCATATGTGTCGAAACCGGTGATGGACGATGGATGATGGTTTGATGCGTTGCGGCCTACGCAAACAATGCAGCGCGGCCGTTGCGCTCCATGTCTTACCGACGACGGGCGAGAGCCTTGCCGTGGAATGTGCTGACGCGTGCGCCGTACAGACTGGCGACGGAATCGTTGTCGCCACCGTATGCGTTCACCCCGAAACGTCAAAGTGGGACCTTGAAGACTTTATGATCGACACATTTGGGTGGATCCTCCCGGTGGACCCCAATTCCATCGTCATTGGGGGTGACTTTAACGTCGATGTGTCTCGTCCCGACGGAAAGTGGTTCTTGCTGCTTCTCTTGGAAAGGCTCGGCCTTCAACGTTACACCAACACCAATATCTACGTGATGCGCCATCGGTCGGGCCTAGACCTAATGTTTGCTAAGAACATCTTCAGTGTGGTCACATAGCCCACGGCCGTCTATTATAGGGACCATAAAGGCATAATTACTGTGGTCACGAGATAAACGTAAGTACAAATAAACATAACAACGTGCATAGTTGTGTTGTATTGTTATGTTGTTTTATTTTATTTTTATTATATTTATATAGAGCTCCACCGGTCATCCACCTTCACAGAGTGGAATGACTCTGAATTTTTTATTTTCACAAGTATTTGGAATTGTCATATGTGCTTAACCACTGTTGCACTCACTCCTGTGAAAGCCGAACGATGGGTGGCTTTCACAATTTGCGAGGATGGCTTTCGGCATCGCTCTCACTTCTCAGCGTTGCTGGAGGAGGGATCCTTTCTTTTCTAGAGGCTCCTGTTGTGCATGGTTCACTCTGTGTGACGATGAATGGAACGGATCCCAAGCGCCTGAGACTCGACGTGTCTAATCAACACGCTCGTCAACATGGAAAGACTTGTCCCTCGGGTGTGCGCGATGGGATTATGCACCAGTGCAAATCCTACTCTCCTTTGTCCTACGTTCATCCACTATACGCCAGGAAGTGGTTTCTCTCCGAATTCCTCTGTGTGCGCTGACCAGCGTGTTGGCCCGACGTGACCTACGCCCACCACCTCTACACCAGTGAGTAATGTAATTCCTAGTTCATCTCTGTGCGCTGATCAGCGTGCTGACAAGGCCCTCTACCAGGGAGCAAGAGAGAATGAGGTTGCCCGAATGGTGTAGGGGAAGGCCAGCGAGGCGCCACGAACACATCTCTGCGCTTGCGGTCAGGATCACGCACGCCGAACGTTTCCGCACTTTTTGTCTTGGAGAGCACCGCTCACTCTTAACGATGTATTAAATTTCTGTTCTTTGTTTTTGCGCCATCACGTCTTCCCTGCCAGAGCCTCTCCAAGCAGCAGCTGTTGAAGGTCGCCGAAACCCCGTCCCCGTAACAACAGGTACCAGCTCGTAACAACTGGTGGCAGCCGTAACATTGCCCAGATCGGAAAATTCGGCTTACAAGATATCCGCACGCTTTCGGAAGTAACCATTGCAGGTGTAAACACTACCAGGGTGAGCTTTTCGTTGCGTCATAAAAAACTGAGTCCTTAAAGTTCGGTTGTCAGTCCCTTTAAAAGATAAAATATTCCTGCTTCGAATTGATGACTACGTGGGGACCAACCGCTCCTATGCTACAAGCGTATCACAAGGAGCTGTGTTGTTCCACTGTTTAATATGGCGATGGCGAAAATACCGCTATGCTGGATCGACGCTCCGAACCTATCTTTCTTTCTGTTCTTCTTCTTTCTCTTCTTTTATGTATAGGCTGGTTAAATCACTATCTGGTGAACCACACGACATGCCGGTGAGCAAGGCATGGTAGAGAGAGGACAATGTGTATCATCAGGGCTTCCTCACAGAGAATGGCATGGCCGCTTTGTTTATGCTGTCATGATGAAGCAGGGCATCGGAAGAACAAGTGAGAAACGCTGTTCACACATTAAAATTGTCAACCAAAACGTAAAATAAACTACACTAATTCTGGGGTACCTCATTGGTGGTAACCGTCCGAATACAAATTTCTCGAATAATAAATTATGTGCGCAGATCCTTTACACAACTTAAAGAGTCTATAAAGAAGGTTAGAGACTGACAGTGCACGAGATAATCAGGTCAGTGCACGGGATAACCACTTCCCGTATCATGTGCGCTAATTCGTTCTACTATAAAATCGCGAAGACACAGATAAACAAGCCAGAAATCATGAACCAACCGGCCATCCAAACATCGATATGTGCAATGATACACTAGCTGGTACAATTCATCATCATCATTTATTATTCCCTTAAGGGTCCCTTCGGGGACATTACATAAGGGGGGGGGGGGGAAACAGCGATGTGAAAGTGCCATACATCAGCTCAAAAAAAAAAAATTCAATGGCAAAAGAGCAGTGAATAAACTGGAAAATCAATCAGACACCCACAGGACGGGAAAATGCCATCGTCTCCAGATGACCTGTCAGATTTACACTGAAAGAGAACAAAACGTGGTGATATAGGTTCAAGTGGCTTTGCAGCCACCTGAACGTAATTGAGCTATGATGCACTATTCATTGATGTTGCTAGGGCTTGCGGGGTAGCTGATACCTCTGTTGTTCGAGGCGAATTTGTCCCGCCGAAACCAGGCGCTGAGTCGTAAAATTAATACTTTTTCTTGTTTCTCTCTCTCTCTCTCTCTTGGATGTACAACGCACTAACTAATGTTCGAAATACGTCGTTTCATAATGAAACTATGCGTCATGAAAAACTGTTGCGTACTTCAGCCATGGCAATCCGTCTTGATGACACAAAAAGAAGCTCTACAGATGGAGCAGTTGCCAGCCCTGACTGCCAGACTAAGCCCACTTGACGAACACCACCACCATCTCCATCACCGAATCCAATTAAAAGAGAAAGAGTGTTAAAAACAAAAGTCCTCGCATAAATTGTTCTTCAACTTGGGGACCCCGAAGGTAAATAAAAAATTCAGGGCAGCCACTACAGCATGATCCAGAACATTTAGCCTCCCTTTACTAGTGTGGTTCAAGCAGCGATCTCAGAACAAACGCCCTCTTTTTGTTACATGCACTAGAACGCAAGAAGCAGGCTACCGATAAGTTCATTCACGGAACCAGGAGCCCTGCCGACGAGCGAACCTCAGTTCGTGTTTCGAGAAGCTCGCGCGGCGCTTCGCTAAGACGCGCTTTCAAGCGCGACGCCAACAAATGCCTGGCGGCGGCGGCATAGAAGGGGGGGAGGGACGTCGTTCGTCTCGGCTACGCGCAACGCGCCCACCGCCGGCGCCGCCAATGACGCGCGGCCGTCAATTCCCGGGCATGAAAAGTGCCCGTGTTCAACAGCCGGACATAATTCTCCGCTAAGGGCGGCTCGTAAGGACGGGGGAGTGCAATCGCCCGTGCGAAATCCCCGCGCCAAACCGGTGGCGCGGGGACCCGGCCGCGACCCGCCACCAACATTCACGGCGGGCGGGTTACGTCCAGCAGCGGAGACTCCGTTCGTTGAAACGACGGCGATATTTTCTCCCCTATTTTCCATCTCCGCTCACTCGCTTCCGATGGGGAGGCGACCGCCGAAGCGGCCGCATCGTAAAGAACTCTCGCCAATATTATTTTCACACGAGAAATGGACGCGGACGTAGGCCATGCATGCGACCCGGAGGCCCCTGAACGCGCGGCCGGTCAAGCAGCAGCTGAGACTGGACGCACGCTGTTGTAAACACAAGCGGCGCTCTCCCATGTAGCTGGGGAGCCGTATACTTTTGCTCGCATGTCGACCAGCCTCGGGGGAGACGAATAGCAGTATAGCCAGTCGTGTTTTCCGGTTGCCCGCCCCGTCTGAAGGCGACGGTGCTCGAATCGCTCGCGTCGTCGGCCACCGATCGGCTGTGGACTGATGTATGCCGGGGCAATCAGTCACTCCTGCTCACCGCTGGCTTGGTTTCCAAAAGTGTGGCGACACTGTATTCTAATGAGACATCGGGTGGTGCATATATATGACGTGCGCAAAGCGGAATACGTTTGCCTCCGTCATCCAACGCCGACCGTTAAGCAACGACGTTTCTTCCTACTTCTGCCTCGATGTTTAACATTACAGCAGTCAAGAATAAAAAAAAAATACACACCAACGAGCCTCACACTTGCGTTAAAGCAGTTAAGAACCATTGGTTGTTGACTCTCTCTCTCTCTCTCTCTCTCTCTCTCTCTCTCTCTGTTGTGCTGATTTTGGAGGGACGTCCCGACAACGAAGCATTTTTTGTTTTCTCAAGTACCTGTTTTTGCATGCCGGAATAGCTCCCTTCCTTTCGGGCACTAACTTCGCCTCCATCAGAGGACAGAAAGGAGCATGGTGTGGAGAAAGCTTGCATTTGGTGCGATGTGTGTAAGTATGTAATGCAAAAACCACGCCAAAATGCATTCGTTTACCATCATGGCGTTTGACTGGGGCAAAAGGTTACTGCAGACCTCCTCCCTGACGCAAATGGCCGAAGACAAATTGTTGGTGCGACGCCCATTTCTCCGAGGTATATAACGCGCTGCAGTGTCGAATGTTGTTTTCCCGGAACCCCTGAGCATGATCGAGAGTTATTTGCCACCATGAGATTTGAAAGCACGAACCTATTAGCGATGTTGCAAAATTAAGGCAGTTGCTCAGTATCAGCTATCCACGCTGAAAAAAATTGATTACTGCTCTGGGGCAACTCAATAGCAGGAATAGACGAAACGACAGGGAGGTTAACTAGTTCAACTGAATAGCAGTTAATATTGGGCGTTTGAGGTCATTACAGCGTCTGGGTCTCCACTACAAGTGTGTTGTCATCGCGCAGTGCATGACGTGTTGTTCGCAACTTCTAGTTTAGGATGCTCGGCTCTCTTACAAGCGGTGCGCACGTAACTTAATTGCTAACACTTAGTGATCTAGTCCTTGGAATTAATTATCGTTTAAATAAATTAGACATTTATAGCATCTTCCAGATTTTTATAACGTAGTTATTTGCTGATTGCAGTCTATTGCTCTTGATCTCAACCTCGCTCCTTCTTTTGAGCTAGAATTTACACAGCACGTTATCCCAGGACAAATTATTATCAACAGATATACGTTGTGCCAGCCTTTTGTAATGATTTCACGGATGCATTTTTGCCCAATTACAATATCTATAAGCTTGCGTCAACGTATGGAAACAAACCGTATAAAACTTGTGACACCCAATGGACCTTTTCGTTTTCTCTTCATTGGTATGCGAGTACTGGGGCAGAGCGCGTTTTAATAGAACGCTCTTGTTCCGAAAGATAACCGCGCTCTAACGTTCTTGCCTTTCTTCAATCCATTGCGAGGCCTCAGTACGTAAGCCTACGTGACAGCGCCTCCCTTTCCGTGCATGTATCCCTACTTGTGAAGCGTTTCAAAAAGGATATAGATTTTCGTGTAACACTGTCCATTTTCTCTCTCTGATATCCTTCTATTCTACGATGAAAGACCGAAGGGAAATGATTAGAGGAATGAGCGCAAAGTTAGAACGTGCCAGCTGCAAGGGCGCGAAAGCGTCAAGACGTAAAAATAGACAACGCTTATGTATTCTTTTCATTGTCTAGCTCCCACCTGCTGCACTCTTCCCCGTCCACTCCGGTATCCTTTTGTGAGTTCTCATCCATCTTCTCTCGTACTAGCTTTATTTTGGCGCAGGAACCTAAGCGCGCGCGCTCGAGAACGAACAGCCAAAGGCTCCGAGCTCTCGTTTCTTCTATCCGCGATTTTGCTGTGACATGCAAACACATAATATTACACCACTGCCTAAATTCCTGCGCATACAGGTGCTCCGAAAGTAACTCCCCAGCGCCTTTCCTAAGCTAAGCGCCACAACAGCAGGCTACGTTAGTCTATTACACCCAGCTTCCTCACGAGTTGAAAAGCACGCGCGAACGTGACAAGGACGGCAAAACGGCAAAAATAAGGCGGAAGAAAAATGAATGTACGAACGGTAGCAGACCGCGCAGAAGGCGAAGCAAGCGAACAGAAACCTGGGGCATCATCAGGTGCCTCTTGGCAAACTCCTACTCTTTCGTGCCTCTATCCACAAGCCCAACTGTCCCCAACTTTTTATCTTTCCTTCCCCCCTCGGATGGGCTGCTACGGCCGCTGCTGCAGCGTAAACACAAACAAATGCCTGCAGGCAAAATAAATTGGGCGATTCGCAGACGCCGCAGACGCGGGCCGAGTTAAAAAGTCGCGCAGCCTTCGCAAGAGTGATGGCGCTCCTTCGCGGACGAGTGCCTCTCCTGCGCGACTGTCCGTGAACTTTCATGGGCGCCTCTAGCTGGCCGATGGGCCGGTGGCCGCGCCAAAGTGCGCGCCGCTTCTTGGCACGCCGGCCCGACGAAAATTACTCACGGTGCGTGAACGGCCCGGGACCGCAGCGTCTTCGCAGTATTAGCACAGCCACCGAGAGGCCTCTTTCGCCTTCGACAATGTCACTGTCTCCATTTTATTTTTCAGCTTCTCGGTCCGCCTCAGCAGCAATCATATTTCTGAAGACTTATTTTTTGAATCTACAGCGTCCGCCCACTTACTCGATAAAGTTACAACACCGCGCACGTTTCTTGTTTTGCTTTGGTTCTGGCTGCCGCACTGCAGTTCACACCTGCGGTGCACTTCGTACCGCGGAAGAATTCGTGCGGGTATACTCAAGTACAACGTCTTGCGCGTAAGCAAATCCGCCCAGTACCTGAAGAACTAGTGACATTTCGTGTTCTCTTTCTTAAGTTTTAGACTAGCATGAGTCAGTGCATTTACGGTCGCTGTGAAATGGTTTTCACTTGCGAAGGGTCACACAGGTTCTCCACGGACTGCCACGCACATGCTGACGCGCACCTTTCCTTGGACCACTGCGAGCAACTTTCTGCAATGAATGCAATTGTAGGAATTGGAGGAGCAATTAATATGCCAAAACAAGGCTAGTGCAGCCGCTCGCATAATTGTCGGCAAGCACAAGGTACAGTACGACATGCTGAGATGTAAGATCTCAAGCTTAGAGAATTAGAAACGTAAACGGGTTTTATGCTTATTCTCAAGGGAGACATTTGTTAACAGAGTAGTCAACACTTCTACAGTCTTGAAAGTCTGAAAGTTATCCTAAAATCTTAATGTACTTGGTATGATCTTTGTTTTGCTAACAAGAGAATCTCAACTTAGATTCTATAGAAAAGCAGTTCGAACGCAGTTTAACGCAAATACCGGAAATATAACAAACATTTAACAACACTGTCGCTACAGAAAAAAAAAACAAGATCAGTGAAATTTAGTTTCTCTTAACTACCTTACTCCGAAAAGAGAAAGAAAGAGCAAGGAGAAGAAAGACCGGGAAGTCAACCAGACGAGCGCCCGGTTTGCTACCCTACACTGAGGCTAAAGAAAAGGGTTAATAAAAAGAGGAAAAGAGTGGAGAGTGAGCACTGAGTGCACGTGGGATGATGCACAGCGACACTATGAGCAACTATGAGCATCCGACCATTCGCCGACGCCTCGATATATATTTCGAAACTCGCACCTGATCTACAGGGTAGTACCCAGTACTCTTGTAAAGCCCTGAGAGAGATTCATCAGAGCCACTGGAACAACTCCCAGAAACTCATTGACAATAGCGACGCTTTACGTAAAGCGCAGTTTTCGTCGTGCAGCTGCGGTATATACTCTCCGCATACAACGTACGCGCTGCATAAGGTTCGTCGAAAAGCAGTACCACTTGCCAGAAATTTTAAAAGGCCCTTCACTTTCACCAAGTCAATCAAAAAATTTTGATTACATAATGTAAACAATATAGATCACCGTAAGGGAACATTCTACCTCAAGAATTCCTGAAACATGTTTGGTAATAACCGATATAGAAGCAAATGAAATGTTACTACAGGATGGTACGCAGAGGCGAACTACCCTTCACACAGTAGAGGCTCTCTCCCAGGGCCCTCGACCATTTGCCACAAGCGACAATCCTCCGGTGCCTTCTACCACATCGGAACAAAAGGTCCACGTGACGTTTACGTCACAATCTTTTAGAACGCAGCCCTTAGGCGTCCGTTCCTGCGTTGAGCTTCGGCGTCCTCGGCGTAACCGAGCGAACGAGCACAGCAAAGGATGAAAGAGAGAACGCGCAGCGCAGCGGGGTATGAAAGACGGCGATAGCGAAGAGAGCGCGAGGAGGAAAGCGGAGACGCAAGGTTCAGCGAAACTATGCGGCGGAAAGCGGAGAAGGAAGGTATGGCGAAAGCGTGAGAAGAAATGCGTAGTGCCGCGCAAGACGGGCTCTGCGGCGACGACCACTACGAGATGGCACCAGAGCAGCGTGAAGAGCACCAGAGCTTCTGCTCACGATGACGTCATCGATGAGGCATGCGGCTAGCGCGTCCACCGATACCATATATGGAAACAAAGCGCTGCATGAACGGAGGTCTGTCTGCGGCGGCTGCTGTGAATCGCGCCCACGCGTCACCCACACGCTGCCTCTCGCGATCTCCCGATTAGCGAGGCAGACACGCCGCACTTCGCTCCATTTGCAATGTGCCGTACGGGACAGATTGTCCGCGCAAGCCACGCTGCTCCCAGCATTATCTTCTTTATATAAACCGTGCACATATATAATCATAATACAAAACATCGACAGGCATAGTTCTTTCACGTATAGAGGTAGGCTCAAATTTCGCCTTAGGGAGTATCGTATCATCGGTGATTTTTTCTCTTTCTTTGCGCGCTGTGCATTTCTAGTGGCGGTTGTTCATGCTCTTCGTTTTACAGTAATGTACCAGCTTTCCTCCTAGTGGCTAGCTATTTGTGTTCAGCCAGCGGTATGCGTGTTACGTGGCAGTGGTGGACATGTGACGTCGTCTCTGCTGGCAAGGAGAATGGCTCGACCGAGAAGTGCGCGCTGGCTTTCGTTAGAATTATCAGCTGTTATTGCGGCGTAAATCATTTGAATACTATCCAGAGGCCATTGTTGCCACGTGGTCTACACAGCGCTAGAGTGGGCTTTCCATGTCCAAACCTGATAAGGTGCCTTTTATCGCTGACGCCGCTGCGCACATCGGTTTGATTTCGCATGCCCTGCACCTTGAAGCAGCGGCATGCATGCAGCTTTCAGAAAGCAGCAGACGTGCACTGACCGCAGTGGCATCCATGGGAAAGTAGAACATGGATGCCACTGAACACGGACGGTTTGCGAGCCCTTAGCTATGTGACGGAAATACATGCTGCAGACCCCATATCTCATTAATTTCACGATACTGCTAATTACAGACACTAATTATTTTGACATTCACGACACTATTAATCTTATTCATTCTGGACTTGTTTATTTCTGATGTTGGGAAAGTGAATTAGGAACTCAAATACTGTATCTGTGGCTGTGGCGTACTGGTTATAACGCTACTTCTAAATCATGAGCGCATTGGTTCGATCCTACGCTTACCTGTTGGCGTAACTTTCTCCTATATAGGTGGCGTCGAGCCTTACCGGAGTCAAATCACGCAGAAAGGAGAAGTGAGCGAAACACAATCGGCCCAATTCCTCGTTCATAATAGCTTTTCGCAGGGAAGCGCAATTGTTGGAAGGCTTTTCTCAGAGACACGCAAATTTTGCCGGGAATTTGTTCCGAGCTTTTACTAAGGAAACTGTGCGCCAGTGAATGTACGTAAGTGCTTCGATGACGGTCCACCTAGCATTGCAACAAAAACCACTGCGCGTACAGCGACTCGAAATCGATGCGTTGGTCGTCACGTACGTATACAGCAACGCATCGACTGCCCTGCGTGAGTCCAATGGCGCATGTGGGACTCTCTTCTTTTGACGGGGTTGTCAACATAACGACAAAGATGACTGCTTGGTGCGTGATACCACACACACACACACAAAAAAAGCTGCGGTTAGCGAGAGGATTAAGTCCCCGTGAGCCTATGCAAACATTTAGATCGCAAACCAGGAACACTGAATCGAATCATTGTACTTCGCTTATGCACGGGAAGACGCTTGCACGCACTGGCTCACTGTATATATGCTCACGCACACACATACGGACGCCACAAAGATGGAGAGAGGAAAAAAAGAAAGCCAACCGGCGAGCTTAGCTTTGCTGATCCAACAAACGGAAGAGCGTGACAGCGATTCCCCGAATGCACCAGAGTGTTCAATCGTGTACATATCCATATAGATATACAAAAGCTCTGTAGGTGACGATTCATTTACACATATACTTAGAAGCATGGGCCTGCTTAGCTGGGCTTAGAGCCACCTCGATCTGAGTTTCTTCTTTACCTCTCTCTCTGTGTTAGATGTTGATTCTATCGCGAACGTTATGAAGACACTTGTCACGTTATATCGCAGGTTCCTTCTTTCTGTGGCAGCATTATCGCTCCTATTTGACCTGTTACATATATCGAATTTCAATATCAGGCACAGCTTAGTAAGTTGAGCGCACATTTATTTATTTATTTATTTATTTATTTATTTATTTATTTATTTATTTATTTATTTATGTATAGTTAGGTCGTATGCAATAAGACACCTGTTGTATTCATAACTGTGCAACTGAAAGTACTGCATCAGTAAGTCGGTTGGTCGCGTCTGTCTGTCTGTCTGTCTGTCTGTCTCATGCATGCATGCATGCATGCATGCTATCATGAGCTTTTCCGCGTGGTCATATTTGTAGGGCCTGCATTAAACCCGTAAATTTCGTCGGAAACTACACGAGAAATGCATTATTTCTTCAGTGCTTAGCGCAAGGTAGTCTTGTAACCCAAGATGACGACTATCCTTGGACTTGTTCTTTATTTTACTTAATTTTTTATTCATTTATTCTTTTCACAAGTACATTAGATGCTCGATAGATGCGTAAAAGTGTAAGGTGCAAAAGCGCATGTTAAAACCAAACCAAAGGACCGTGACTGACGCATTCTTTGGTTTGCTTTTAGAAGCTTGACCACGTATATCTGCCAAAATAAATATGGTCAATTTGCTCATTGGTCTTACAAAATTCTGAAAGAAGTTGGTAGAGATAACTTGGGGGCAAGTACAGTCGTTAAAAACACCCTCTTTCCGGTCATTCCATTTAACTTGTGGGTCCATAAGAAAGTTCAGAACATGCTGCGCGTAGTAGGTGCCACTCCTGAAATGGTCTCAATGCGTGCCTCATTCTCGAAGCGCTGTCGAAGCCAGTACCAGAACGGATGTCTCTACATTTATTCTAACTGGTGCACCTGTCAGCCCGTTTGCCAGATCACTTTCTGGCTAATTCTGTGTTTAATTCTGACATTTAAGGTTCCAAAGGAACACTCAGCCAATGAGAGGGGCCGTATTAGGGTGCTCCGGATACATTCCGAATAAATAAGGTTCTTAACGAGGACCCAAACCTCGGTGCACGAGTGTATTAGAATTTCGTCCTCATCCCAATGGGACCACTCGAAATGTCAATCGAAATCGTGGTCTGGTGCTCAACATCTGAATGCCACAGGCATTGAATACATACATACATACATACATACATACATACATACATACATACATACATACATACATACATACATACATACATACATACATACATACATACATACATACATACATACATACATACATACATACATACATACATGCATACATACATACATACATACATACATACATACATACATACATACATACATACATACATACATACATACATACATACATACATACATACATACATACATACATACATACATATGCATAACCATAGTCCATGATCGTAGGTTACCTGTTACGTGATATCTTCATCGCGAGAGGGGACAATCTTAACTCATTGCTAACGGTACGCGTGCCTGAATCGGACTCCTCTGTGATGCCGTTTTATTTCGCTCCCATCATTTTCTTTGCCCTACGAGAATGGTGAGCTCTCCGCTGATGCGAGCAGGTTCGGAGGTATATATTGCGCGCATCTGGCGGCACACACATTGCATACCTTACATAGAGAAGGAATCATGTGACTCGGCTCTGCTTCCGGTGTTAACAGTATACAATCCGAGGTCATGAATAGAAGACAGAGCATCGGCCGCCGCTCAATTCTAGTGCGGAAGTGGTGCAAAGGTGTGCAAAATATTCCCTGGCGCAGTTGGCATTCCTCAACACAGCAGCTTTCCCGTCGGTTGTATTGGATGAAAGTCTCCTCACAGGCGTTTCTAACTACGAGAGAAAAGCAATACGCAAACTAACAATGATTTTAGCTATTCCCGTTTCTTACTGTGCAACAGCTTCGCTTTATGGGCGCACAAATATTATTTACGTCCGCGAAGAACTGCTCAGTCAAAATGTCTGTCATAGATGCGCAAGAACGTTTTTTTTTTCTCAAGAGTATCTCGGTGCATCCATTGGGGCCAGTAATCGAAAGGAGAGCGCACTTTCATCGTAGGCACATTCCTGAAGAAATTGGTTTAGACTACGTTCAACACAGTAGGCTTCAAACGCGTTGCTCCGTTACGTCAGGACATGCGCACAGTGTAACCGACTCTAAAGTCGTGGCGCTTAACATCGCGTCAGTATGCGCGCTTTCTTTCTCTCTCCTTTCTTGATTTCTTCTCTCTGTCATATTTTATTTCCTTTAGCCCTTCCCCCAAAACAGGGTAGCCAGTGGGTACTTGAACTGGCTAACCTCATTGTGTTTCTCTTTCATTTTTTCTTCTCCATGTCTTGAAGGCGGGTCAAGTTCAAATCACCATGTGGCACGGCAGACGCGGTTCAACGTTCAAGAAGTCAAAAAATGGTTACGTTATCATGCATATGTGTCGTGGTTCACTAGTGCTTGTAAATTTTTTGGAGGTACAGTCGACCGCAAACCCTTCTTGGAGCAGGGGAACCGCGAGAAAGTTTGACTTCTTTACTGCTTGAATCACCTAGCCGGAAATTTAGGAGTCCAATGTAGTAGTCGTACGTACCAGCGTTAACTGCACTTTTCTGATCTAAAGTGGGATGCGTTAGCTGCAAAATAAATCCATACAATTCACCCCTCCGCACACAGACACACACACCCTCTCTCTCTCTCTCTTTCTTATCTCTGCCACCCTTGCATACTTTCTTCCGTGTGTGTTTTCTTTTTTTTTTCTACAAAACACAGCACAGACGAGCGGCCGACGAGCTCATTACTTCAACACTTGTACATGAAACAATCTGAAACAGGCTAGAACAGAACAAACAAAGCTTGCGTCAAACCATCAGCGCGAAAAGTGAAGTGAGGAACCTGCGGGCTTTCCTCCGCATATGCTTCGCGCTCCCGGTCGTGCACAGTTCCGCTTTCAAAGACTTGCTTGCCAGCTGATGCCCCCCACTTCCCACCTCCCCCACCTGCCTCTAGCCAGCTCCTTCGCCTCTACTTCCCCGCGCAAAATCCATACATGCTAAAATCTGCCTTCTCCGAGTTCGAGAACTGCTGCTGTATAGGGACAAAATGAACACTGTTGCCGCGGAGCTCTTTTGTTCTGTGTTGTACTATTTGACCGACTCGAAAAAAAAAAAGAAAAAGGAAAGGAGAGAGGCAAGTAAAAGCAAAAAAGGAAAGAAAAATAAATAAAGAAAGAATAGGCGCTCTCTTTTTCGCGCCTGGAAGCAGTTTCGTCTGCGTTCGAATGAAAGCAAACTATACTGCAGATAAGTAGGATGATGGATTGTGCAACAAGCTGTTTGCAGGTTTTTTGGTTTTTTCTTTTTGTACGTGTTTCATTTTTTCTTTATTTATCTTTTAACGCGTTAGCTATTGCTTGCGACTATTTTGAGCCTTAAAAAGTCTGTGACAAGATTGGAATATTGTGACAGTAGTGTTTATGACACTTATATAATGAGTCAATTTAACATGTGTCATTTTCTAATGTTTGTTTTTTTACCTTTGTGATATTATGTGATACAGTTTCATGTCAGCCATGTGAAATCCAGTTGCGGGAACCATATGTTGGTGGAAAGAATCTTATTTATTCGTGTCAATTAAAAAAAAAATTGCTCCTACCGAACATGTTCACTGTCACATACCCTTTATAGAGGCTGCTGCAACATACTTTTGCCCTTTCTTTCCTTCGCGTGGTGTTAATTACCTAAAACATGATGGTCTTGAAAAGCGTCAACATGTATCGACTGCCGTCGCACAGGCGTTCTGTACGTGCCGTGCGCGCGATGCTTTCAGCTCATTCAGGAGCAGGAGTGGAAAGCACTTTCATCAAACCTTCTGCTCGTTAAGGAGCGGTAAAGGCCGGAACCTGATAAACAGGATGGTTGGCGGAAGTACGAAGAGTTTCCCGTTCCTGGTGTGGCTACGCACTGGCATAATTGTTGTTGTCCTGTGTGGCCGTGAGCACATACCCACAGTGGGGCATTGGCCATGAATCGGGTGGCTAAATCTGGTGCAAAAAATAATAATAAGGGGGTTCCTTGCGTCATGTAACTTCTTCTTTAACCGAGAAAATGAAGTCAGCCTGACCCATGCAGTAGAATATAAGCTGTAAATATACACATCTTCTTTTTTTTTTTTGCCTTTTCTCATTGAGCCATGATTTCTGTGCGCTGAAACAAGTTCGAAAGCAAATTGAGCGGGGCGGGATCTTTTCGTGTTCAGCGTTACTATATTCCCAAAAATTAATTAAGTAAGAATCATTGTTATTTAAACTAGTAGGCTGCTTAACTAGATAGAGCCCTGTACTAAGCGAAACGCGGCCTGATGACGCTCTGGAGTTTTACCGCAAATTGGATATCGGGTGACTCGACAGCCTAGAGTGATGAATAGCCTGACACGGCAGTTGACCACCACATACACAGCGTCAAAGAGCCAAACACCCAGAGCGCAAAATATCGAAGAAACATAGGACGCCCTTTCTGTCCTACAAATACGTAATTTTAGAACGTCGAGCAACGAAGACCGCGAAAGAAATAAAAACAAAAGTGCAAGAAAAAAAAGTCACAAGTTTATGACCTTTGGGACACTACAGATAGCAGGTAAAATGTATTCTGAACGAAGCGGGCACGAAATCGGAAGAAGTCAACATGTCTCGCTTTTATCCCAAGGTATAGCGGGCGTGGAAATGAAGGCAGTCCGTTCCGCCCCCCCCCCCCTCCGCAGCGCTCCGAGCGCAGCGGGTTTAATCTTGTCAGAACTGCAAACTAACGAAGGCGGCCGCCTGCGCAGCACCAGAGCGGCGCGTTCGCACAGCGGAGAGGCCGCGGACAGATGCGCAGCTCGCTCGTCGCGCAGCGGCGCCGCACAGCGCACGAGTAACGGCCACTCGCGGAGTCGTTTGCAAATTAATGCGCCCTAAGCTGGTGCCCAAGTAAGACACCAATCAATGCCGTCGTGACGAATGATGATGTCTCCTCAGCGAAATAAGTTTCGTTCCCGCCGCGGCCTCGGCGAGCGAGCGCAAAAAGGGGGAGGCGGTAGAGCAGGACTCCAGAGGGGGACAGCAAATGCCAAAGCGAAAAGGCAGCGCAATAAGTGAAAGCAAGAGAGCGAAAAAATCCTTCTTCGGCTGTTGCGCCCGTCCTTGTCAATTTTCTTATCCTTCCGCATTTCGCTTTCGGGAAAAGAATGGCGACGAAACGGAGCAGCGTCGCAGTTCCTTTGTGACCACATTTTGGAGCCCATAGATTCTGCCGCACTCGGTCCTCCGCGGCTGCGCGGCCGCTGATCTCATCACCGGAAGCGCGCCGGTACGCGCTGGCCCCTCGAAGCCTGCACCTTGCTCCGGAGAACCATTAGACACCGGCGAGAGAGCGCGCACTCGTCGTCTCTTTCCGTCACCGCTCGGAGAAAAGACGACACGTCTCCGGTACGTGAATACATGTGCCGGGACGTCCGACAGTGGAGGAGGGGAGAAAGAGATTAATAGTGGATGGTGAATGGTCGCCGTGCTCTCACTCGATTTTCCTTGCCGTTGTCATTCTCGGTGCGCGACCAAATAGTCGGTTTGCGTGCCGCACTCTGCGCACGCGGCACAGCGAAGCACCGATGAAAAACATTTTATTCCTCGAATTGCGGCCACGGGGAAGACACCTTATTACTCTGATGGGAGGTATCACAGTGGTTGTGATTACCTCCCATTCTATCGTAACGTTGCAGCGAGTATTATGCGCTTGATATGTACGCGCACAGCTGTCTTTGTATTTCTTTATTTCATTTTTTTTTATTTTTTAGGGAAGAGGAGCAGGAAGACGGTGCACGTAAGGTAGTCCGCAGGTCAGGCGTCCCGAGTCTCAGAAGGACTGAGTCATGCAGCGAGTAACGTTCTTTTCGCTTCGCGCACGGAGTGAGAAATGCTGCCTGTTAAACGTATCGCCTCAAAGGCATATATGCGTATAAACCGAATTTTCGGTTCACTCCGTGGGCGAAGTGCGACAGGACTTGACTGCAGCGCCTCCCGTCGCGAGCTGTTCATGTTGGGGGCCCTTTTTTCACGGCGTGATTCGGTTCTGCAGCATGACGCTGAGCCAACTGAGTGATTCCGATTGTCTGCCCGTTGTGCGAACCCAGCTTTACAGCCGCACGTAACACAGATTAGTTGAACGGAATAAGCAAACCCGTCCGTTTGCGACTGAAAGAAAGCTCTTTTGCGACGTTGTGTCGAGGAGAGAACGATCCTCTGACGCAGTTAATGCGAGGCCTCTCATTGCGATTATTTCACCTGACCATTTTATCTGCAATGCGCACATCCACTGTGGCCTTTCAACTTCCATAAAACAGCTCCTTTAAGAGTAAAACAAATTCAAATTAGAAATAGATTGCCACAAATCAGGTCAACGAGGTAAAACCCAATAATATACGACATAAATTGAAAGCTGTCAAGCGAGTGGGGGAAAGATTCTTCACTTATTTTCAGACACTCTCGCACTATACGTTAACGCTAAAGTTAATGCTAACGTTAGGCACTCTAACACTATGTAAGCGCGCTGTACTTTCCAGATGCACATGAGCGGCTATGGGCCCGTTCTTGTGCCTGATTAATAAAATGTTAGTATATGCGTGACGAAAATAATCAGAACTGATAAACACGCTCCTTTAAGCATGTTTAACTTTTATGGCAACAGAGGCACTCAACTACTTATATTTTCACTGAAGTTCTTGCAAAATTTCTTCGAAAGATGAACCACTGCCGGTCCTCTTGCTTAAACAAAAGGAAAACTAGTGGTGGTTGGGCTATAGGAATCAAACCTGCAGCTCTATTGATGCTGAGATCGGTGATCTACCCAGTCAGTCTCGACTCTCCCATCCATCTTGTAGTTTTTCGTTTTCTTTTTTTCACATGCAAGGAACTAATCTCTGCAAACTCGTCCGTGAGTTCATCGCCGCTGTTCAGGGCGAGCAGGAGCTGCCGGCAGAAAAATCTGTAGCGTTGTGAAGAATAGGGAAACTCTTGGACTTAACTGTGCACGCCTCCCGTGCCTTAGTTCTAGCTAATACCAGTGCCATCTTCATTAAAATTATAAATTAATCTGAGAGGGACGAAGTATAGGCAAGCTATATGCGTCTAACATGACGACAAAGTATAGAGGCCAAAGGCCGATATGAACAGTGCGGTAACCCATGAACATGACAAGCAAGCTGTTTCCTTCAGTGCGCATGTGCGCACTCTTTCTGTCGCACCATCCCTCTCCCCTTTTCTCTATATTTCCGAGCGCGAATAAACCCGGCGTTCTTCGGCTGGTACGAATGTCTTGTTCACTACGGGAGGGGCGTTGCCTCCGTCCGTCAACCATCGTAACAGTGGCGACGAGAACTCCCACCGATACGCAACAGCGGCCGGGCACCAGCCACGACGCGAAGACGCCCATCAGCCCAGCCGCAGCCATGGCCCCCAAGCTTCCTGATTTTATAGAGGACACAGATAAGTGGCACGCATATCTCGTAAAAGTCGACGCTTACTTTGAAGCAAACGAGGTTACAGACGACGCCAAGAAGAGAGCCTTGTTGGTTGCGGCGTTAGGATCTAGGACCGTGGAGATTCTTTGCGGTAGAATAGCACCTAGAAAACCGAGCTCGCTAAGCTATGAAGAAGTCGTTTCAACCTTGAATGAGCACTATGATCCGTCTCCTAACGAGATATCGGAAAGTTTCAAGTTCTGTCATCGAAGCCAACAAGGAGTCTACGCAGGCGTTTATCGTCGAGATTCGTAGAATAGCCCATAACTGCAATTTCTCTTCGATGTTGCAGCGAATGCTGAGGGATCGCATCGTTTGCGGAGTGCGTCGAAAAACTTGCAGAAACAGCTACTAGCGAAGAAGGATTTGACTCTTGCGGAAGCCAAAGCACTTGCTCTAGCAGCAGAAAGCGCTGAGATAGGTTCGCAACAGATGAACAGTCAAGGTGACGCCGTCGGTGGGCTCCCCTTTCAGCGGAAAGGGGAACCCGCAATATTATGGAATGAACCGAGCATGTCAGTGCAACAATGTAGCTGCTGTGGCAGACAGCGGCATCAAGCCAATGCGTGCTCGCTGCGAAGGCGCCGGTGTTACAAATGCGGGCGACAAGGTCACTTGGCGCGAGTATGCTGCGAACAGTTCCCGCCCATCGAACCTTGGTGATAACCGAATGTTCAGCTGAAATTGAAGACAGCGGCAGCAATGCATTGCAAATATGGTCAGTAAAAAGTAATGAATGTCTGGTTCCGCCTATACGGAAACTCGTCACGTGGAATGGAATTCCACTGAAGATGATAATCGACACCGGTTCGCCTGTCTGCGTGGTGCCTAAAGCAATATACGAAGCCCATCGTCATAAGTGGCCACCGTTTTGTGAGGCTGCGCTAACCCTTTTATGTTACCCTGGAAAGCTACCAGTGGTGGGCGTTCTGCAAATGCAAGCTTCCTATAAGTCTGCGACAGTTCACTGCAATCTCGTAGTGTTGAACTGCGAAGGCCCTAGCCTTTGTGGCCATGACTTATTGCAGAAACTCGAAATAAAAGGGGCGCCGCTTCTTCAGATCACGTTGCAGTTAGCCGAAGTGAAGCTGTAGAGCCAAGGAGCAGCACCCGTGATGGAGCAGCACGCTGACCTTTTCACGGAGGGCTTGGGAATCATCAAGGGGCCACCCGCACGGCTGCATATAAAGGACGGAGCAACACCAAGGTTCTGCAAGGCAAGAAACGTTCCGTTCGCTCTGTTAGACAAGGTGTCCGCCGAGTTAGACCGACTCGTGGCCGTAGGCATTATTTCGCCTGTTTCCTATGCAGAATGGGCCACCCATGTGGTTCCCGTATTGAAAAGCGATGGGACAGTGCGCATCTGTGGAGATTTTAAAGTAACACTGAACCCAGTTTGTGAAATGAAAAGGTATCCTATACCCGTGGTAGACATTTTCGCTACGCTTCGCGGGGGACAGCAATTCAGCATCTTGGATTTACGCGATGCCTACAACCAAATTCTTCTTGGCGAAGATTCGCGTAAATTAGCTTTATAAACGCACACAAGGGCCTCTGCTGCTATAATCGACTGCCATTTGGAATCGCGTCCGCACCTGCGATTTTTCAAAGAATGATTGAGTATGTTCTGCAAGGTCTTCCAGGGCTTCAAGCGTACTTAGACGATGTCTTAATAGCAGATGTGAAGGATCAGCCATATACGAATCTGCAAGCAGTTCTGCAGCGTTTCAGGGAATACGGCATCAAGCTCACGGCGATGGGGGCGGTGTTCCAGCAGCACCTGCACAGAAAGCGGCCAATTTTCCAGTTCTTGGAAAACTCTGGCAAGTTCTTGTCTCTCTGGGGTGTATCGTGGACAGTGGCGCAGCAGGTGGTCTGTTTTCTTCGGTGCCACAGACCTCGCATGCTGCACTATCAGTCACTCCAATTAATGTAGAGTATGCCTTTGTGAAGGCAACTCCTAACCAAAGGCGACAGAGAAGCGTAGCTTCACATCGAGGAAGTCCGAGTGGAGGTCGGAGATGCAGGGGGAGGGGGGGGGGAGGTTAGTCGATGCAGTCGTGTAAGTCGTAAGTTTGGCGAGTCCTACTCGGTCAGTGTGAGACACGCGTGCCAGGTTTCGAAGCTGCCTTGCGGCGTCTGTCCTCGAAAGCGGAATTGGAACGCTGTGCTCTTCTTCATGTGCTGTGCGAGCAGCGTTATCGGCGCAATCATTGCCACTGATTCTACAATGGCCAGGTACCCATTCAAAGACGACCTCGTGACCTTTTTGTTGGACGTGATGGTAAAGTTTCGCGAATTCGTATGTCAATTGGTCATGGCATCCGTGTCGGAGAACTGACTGCGTGCACTGTAATGCCCGTTTTGAATCACAGAACACAGCCCATTTTCTAGGTCTTTCAGAATCAATGAATTGCAGTGTTCGACGCAGGCCCGTTAGTTCTGCGCCGATGAGGTCGTCACATGAGATGTCTTGAACTGCAGTCATTCCTCGCGTTGGTATAACCACGGTACCACCAGAACTGCACGACGTAGTCAATCCATCGGTATAGATGTACAGCAACCAGGTGCACTTTTCATGCAAAAGAAGTAAGCTCAGCTGTTTTAGAGCAGGGGCCGGTAGATCTGTCTTCTTCTGTAGTCCTGGAATCATATGTACTTATGGACGGCTCAAACACCACGGAGGAAACACTAACTTGGCCGCAGGTGCGTACCCTGAAGTAAACAACGCACGAAGAAGCACTGACAATACCGCTAAATGTCGAGCAGGGCCTTGCAGCGGTGATGCTCGCCAAGTGGTGGGAAGCGGTCCTAGCATAATGCCCGAGATTCATACGCATTGTCTCAACGGTAATTTGCGTCGTGATTGGATAATCCTGATTCCGCAATGCCTCCATGACTGCTGAGGTTTCGACTGAATCAAACGCTTTCTCGTAATCAATGAAAGCTATATATAAAGGTTGGTTATATTCCACACATTTTTCTATCACCTGATTGATAGTGTGAATATGGTCTATTGTTGAGTAGCTTTTACGGAATCCTGCCTGGTCCTTTGGTTGACGGAAGTCTAAGGTGTTCCTGATTCTATTTGCAATTAACTTATTAAATACTTTGTAGGCAACGGACAGTAAGCTGATCGGTCTATAATTTTTCAAGTCTTTGGCGTCCCCTTTCTTATGGATTAGGATTATGTTAGCGTTTTTCCAAGATTCCGGTACGTTCGAGGTCATGAGGCATTGTGTATATAGGGCGGCCAATCTTTCTAGGACAGTGTTCCCACCATCCTTCAACAAATCTGCTGTTACCTGATCCTCCCCAGCTGCCATCCCCCTTTCCATAGCTCCCAAGGCTTTCTTTATTTCTTCCGGCATTACCTGTGCGATTTCGAATTCCTCTAGACTATTCTCTCTTCCATTATCGTCGTCAGTGCCACTGGTACTATATAAATCTCTATAGAACTCCTCAAGAAGAAAGGGGGTTAACCGAGGGGCCCGATGTTTATTAGTCATATCATAAGAAGCCAACAAACACTGACACCAAGGACAACATAGGGGAAATTACTTGTGCTTAATAAATGAAATAAAGAAAGGATAAATTAATGGAAATTAATGTGAATGAGAAAACAACTTGCCGCAGGTGGGAACCGAACCCACAACCTTCGCATTTCGCGTGCGATGCTCTACCAATTGAGCTACCGCGGCGCTGTTTTTCCATCCACTTTCTTGGGTATTTATGTGTCCTAGTAGAACCCTGGGAGTGTTAGCCAGCGCCACCACTCACAGACCTTGGCGGCGGACGTGGAACGTCCTTCTTGCCGCAGGCGTCACGAGATCGTGATCTTTTTGGGTGAAGGCAACTGGTCAATAAACCCACATATGCTACCTGAAGGCATCAATGTTGCCGGATTCGAGACCCTCGTTATGTAATCTACGAGAAGAAAGGGGGTTAACCGAGGGGCCCGATGTTTATTAGTCATATCATAAGAAGCCAACAAACACTGACACCAAGGACAACATAAGGGAAATTACTTGTGCTTAATAAATGAAATAAAGAAAGGATAAATTAATGGAAATTAATGTGGATGAAAAAACAACTTGCCGCAGGTGGGAACCGAACCCACAACCTTCGCATTTCGCACGCGAAATGCGAAGGCACGCTGAAGTAATGAAGTAAAACTGAAGTAATGTTTAACAGTCTCGGAAGAGAACAGCAGTTTACGATAAATAGCGAGGCACTGGAAGTGATAAGGGAATACATCTACTTAGAACAGGTAGTGACCACGGATCCGGACCATGAGACTGAAATAATCAGAAGAATAAGAATGGGCTGGGGTGCTTTTGGCAGGCATTCTCAGATCATGAACAGCAGGTTGCCATAATCCCTCAAGAGAAAAGTTTAGAACAGCTGTGTCTTCCCAGTACTCACGTACAGGGCAGAAACCTGGAGGCTTACGAAAACGGTTCTACTTAAATTGAGGACGACGGAACGAGCTATGGAAAGAAGAATGATAGGTGTAACGTTAAGGGATAAGAAAAGAGCAGATTGGGTGAGGGAACAAACGCGAGTTAGTGATATCTTAGTTGAAATCAAGAAAAAGAAATGGGGCATGGGTAGGACACGTAATGAGGAGGGAATACAACGGATGGCCATTAAGAGTTACGGAATGGATTCCAAGGGAAGGGAAGCGTAGCAGAGGGCGGCAGAAAGTTAGGTGGGTGGATGAGGTTAAGAAGTTTGCAGGGACAACATGGCCACAATTAGTACATGACCGGGGTAGCTGGAGAAGTATGGGAGAGGCCTTTGCCCTGCAGTGGGCGTAACCAGGCTGATGATGGTGGTGATGATGATGATGATGATGATGATGATGATGATGATGATGGATAATTCTGCACAAGGGCAATGGTTTCAGCCGTTGATCCACTGCGTGGTAAGCGAAGACATATCTTAAGGGCTTGGGCTTGAATGCTCTGAATCATACGGAGGTTAGTGTTGCAGGTGTTTGATATTGCAGGCAGGCTGTATCGCAGGAATCCAACGAACAACGCCTTGTACAGCTGTAACATAGCGTGTATAGATACTCCCCAACTTTTTCCTGCAAGGAACCTGAACAGGTGACAGATATCAGTCAGCCGCTTTTTCACGTAATTCACGTGCGGAGTCCAAGATAGGTCTCTGTCGATTACGACTCCCAAGAACCTGTGACTTCTGCTGTATGGTATAAGTTGCGTGTTAATAGATACGCCGTAAGCAGACATTCGTTTCCTCGTGAATGCCACCATTGCACACTTCCCGCATGAAATTTGAAGTCCTTGTCACGAAGGTAGCAAGATGTCATTGTGGCTGCCTTCTGAAGCCGAGCGCAAAGCTGAAGTCGTGTCACACCTGAGGCCCAAATGCAGATGTCGTCCGCATAGATGAAAAGTCGTACGGTGCTTGGCAGGTTGTCAACTAATCCACAGAGGGTGAGATTGAAAATAGTCGGGCTAAGCACTCCACCTTGAGGGACTCCTCGACTACCGTAATGCTCGGATATCGGCCCATTTTCTGTGTGCAGGTAGAATGGTCTCCTCTGTAAGTAGCTGCACACCCACATATATATCTTACCACCAAGTCCGACGGTTTCTAACGTGCTGAGGATGGCTTCATGGGTGACATTATCATAAGCCCCTTTAACGTCTAGCAACAGAGCAGCAGATATTCGCTTAGAGGCCTTTTGGTGTTGCACAAATGTTATCAAGTCAACAACGTTCTGTTGACGAAAGTCCACGTCTGAATCCGGCCATAGCATCTGGGTCGATTTTATAGTACTCTAAGTACCATTCCAGACGTGTTAAAATCATTCTTTCCATTGTTTTTCCGACACAGCTGGCAAGTGCGATCGGACGGTATGAGGAAATGTCCAAAGGCGACTTGCCAGCTTTGAGAAGTCCGCGTCGTAAAGGTGACAGTAGAGACTGCAGTGCCGCCTTCGAATCGCAGAATATTGTCCACGTGCGTGGTGGTTCATCACCAATGTGATGAAGGGCAGTAAAGAGAGCTGCGAGCTCTGCTGCCGTCGATGCTGTCGCGTGGGTCGTCTTAAATTTGATTGTTGTAGCTTTCGCTGGTATGACGATTCCCGCCGCGGAGCTGCTTGGAAGGACAGATCCATCAGTGTAAATATGCGTGGAGTCACGGTAGTTCTCGTACAAATATGGTAGCGTCAGCTGTCTGAGGGCTGGCGATGATAGATCAGCTTTTTTCGAGATACCAGGTATTGTAAAGTTGATTTTTGGCTGAGCGATGCACCATGGAGGAATCGAAGGTCTCGCAGCCCGAGTGAAACAAGCTGGCAATGATTCCTCATATGCGGTTATCGTTTGGCTGAAAGATGTGTGTGTGGTCTGTCCGCTGTTAGGGAGGCCAAGTGGTGACGAGGAGTCCTGGCCAGATGCCTTATATGGGTCCTGAGTACTTCAATCTCAATGTGGATCCTGACAAGGTGGTCTCCAGCGATTGCTATCGTAGCCACTGTTGAAGCACTCTGAGGCAGGCCTAGACATATCCGGAGCACTTGAACCTGAAGACTTTGTATTTTGCATAGATTTGTTTTACCTGTGTTGTTTATTGCTGGCAAGCTGTATCACAGAAATCCTAGAAAAAGCACCCTGTACAATTGCAACATGGCACTTGGCGACATTCCCCAGGTCTTGCCAGCGAAAAACTTGAACAGGTGACAGATGTCTGTCAACCGTTTTTCCACGTATGATACGTGTGGGCTCCATGACAAGTCCCTGTCGATTATGACTCCTATAAACTTGTACGATCGGACTTGTATTATTTGGCCATTTATCATTACACTGTAGTTTGCCATGGGTTTGCGCGTAAATGGCACTAGTGCACATTTCTCGGAGGAAATTTCCAGGCCTCGATTACGGAGGTAGATAACAGTTTGTGTGGCGGCTCTCTGAATTCTCGCTTGCAACTGTAGGCGTGTTACTGCAGACGTCCATATACATATGTCATCCGCGTACATTGATTTGTGTGTCTCCATGTGTGCGTGTTTTTTTTTCCTTTTTTTAGCGTTTTCCTCTCTGTCATCTTTCTAACCCCTATCCCCCATCCCCAGTGTAGGGTAGCAAACCGGAGACTCATATCTGGTTAACCTCCCTGCCTTTCCTTTTCATTCTCTCTCTCTTGAGAAGTCGAATGAGGCGAGTTGACTTGCGGAACCGTACCCGTCTGCCAGGAGTCGTTGTACAGGAGCAAGAGTGCCTTCCGAGCTTGGTCTCCTAGGTTACCCAGGGCACGGTATGTAATGCCGTCAGGTCCTGGCGCTGAAGAACGCCTGCACAAAGTCAGCGCAGCTTCTAGTTCTTCCATAGAAAAAGGGCATTCCGTGCGGGGATCGCGTGAGAACAGTGGGTGGTCGAGCTTTCCTGTAGCCGTTCCATCGGAATTTGCTTCGCCAGCAATCTTTCTGCAGAAAGATAGTTCTAGAAAAAGCGTCATGAGCTGTATGTTACTGAAGTGCTTTACTGGGGTGATCGCCTTGTAGTGCCGACAGATGCACGAAGGGAAGCTGCTTAAGCTACTACATGCAGCCAACCAAGGCGTGTCCGCTATGGAGGCAAAAGCCAGGTCTTTATTTTGGTGGCCCGGCTTAGACCACGACATCGAGCGCATTGCAGCGACATGCCACGACTGCGTGCCAATGTTACCGATGCCTCAGGCGAAAGAACCAGTAAGTTGGCCCGATACGCGCGAAAGGTGGTCGCGCTTGCATATCGACTATGCGGGATCAATCAAAGGGAAAATGATTCTGGTAGTCGTCGACTGAGGTGGTTTGCATGTCGCAGGCGAACGCTCACAGCACCATTAACGCCCTCGGGACAATATTTAGCCATTGTGGCGTACCGCGCACGGTCGTGTCAGACAACGGGACGCCATTCACAGCAAGGGAGTTCGAGCAGTTTATGAAGCCAGATGGAATCGCGCATGTTCGGGCACCCCCCTATCACCCCCAGAGTAGTGGCCTAGCCGAGCGAGCCGTGCGCACCGTCAAAGCAGGCTTGAAGAAGATAGGAGGCGGTTGCATTATAACGTGGCTGGCCCTGCTGTTGTGCAATTATCGAAACGCACCACACCAAGCAGGCCCTCCTCCTTCATGGATGCCATTAGGTTGCGCACAAGACTGGACATGTCTTTTTGTTCCAGAGCCTGCCCTGCAGCAACGCTGCGAATGACTCGAGCTGGAACTTTGCACCAGGAGACTATGTGTACGTGCGAAATTACGGCGTCGGCGATAAGTGGGCCCCAGGCACTGTGGAAGCTACTTCCGGCGCTCGCCTCCTGGATGTTAGGACTGCGGACGGGCTTGTCCACCGCCACTTGGATCAAGTTCGTAAGCGGAGCACAGATGAGACCCCAGCAGCCGTCGACCTGTCGAGGCTTCCTACAACAGGTTCCCCGGTATTAAAGGAACCAAGGACCTCTGAAACATCTGAGAGGATACCAGAAGCGCAACCTTAGGAGCTACGTCGCTCCACACGATCAAAGAAACCTGTTGTGCGTTTTGGTTACTAAGGGTGAAGAAATGCGGCAACCCATGAACATGACAAGCAAGCTATTTCCTTCAGGGCGCATGTGCGCACTCATTCTGTGGCACCTTCCGTCTCCCCTTTTCTTTATATTTCCGAGCGTGAATAAACCCGGCGTTTATTAGACGGTACGACCGTCTCGTTCATTACGGGAGGCCTCTGCCCGTCAACCATCGTAACAAACAGTATATTCCACGCTTAAAGGACTCACCTGATTGATAATGGGGGCAGGATAATTGCAAGAAAATGTTTACAAGAAAGTAGCAATATACATATTAGGAATATATATATATATATATATATATATATATATATATATATATATATATATATATATATTTATTTATTGTTTGCATTTCCTCTTCTCGTATCTCAGCTGTAATGAATCGTGGAACATTAATTCTGTGCGACCCTTAAGAGCAGTCCTATTGTACATAACGGTACTCAAGGATGGTCGAGTTTCCAGGTACAAAGGGAGTTACCGCTTGCAGAAGTCACCTATACAGAGATAACACTGAACAGTTATGAAGGTTAATGCAGGTGTGAACCTGGTTCGCTAGTCTAAACACTGGGGAGCGGACGAAACAGAAAATATGAACGCAAGGAGAAAATTGGACCATTTCGTAGAAGGAGTTGCCGCAAGTGGATCTAGCCTTTTCGTGAAGGCCGTGAAGACCCCATGGACGATGCAAGAACAGGACGCCCCTCCACCATGTGCGAAGATGGAAACATCGATTGTGTGCGATCTCTTTAGCTAAGTGACCACCGACCGACTGTCAGAATGATATTCGAAGCACTTTGTTTACGGACCTGGTCCGTTTACCGGATTTTGACTGAAATTTTCGGAATGAGAAAGGTTTGCACCAAGATGGTCCCGAGACTGCTGACTCTTGAGATAAAGTTGCGAGGAAAATAACGTTGCATTGAGTGGAAAACATCGGAGGACAGCGATGTATTCTCGCAAATGATAGTCACAGACGACGAAGCGTATATGTACAAATACGACGTAGAAAAGTTACTTTCTGTACCTAGTAATAGAGAGAGCAAATGATAAATTAAAGGTAAGGAGGTTAACCAGGACTGCGCCCGGTTGGCTACCCACACTGGGGAAAGAGAAAAGGGGACGGCAAGACTAAAAGAAGAGAAAGTCCACTGGGGATATCATTCGATCACTCAGTCCGGATCACAGACGCTGACTCAATCAGGTAGCTTTCAAATATCGCAGCAGCGCTTTTGCGGCCTTTTGTAGCTTCGATATGCGAGGTCACTGTCCCAAGATCTTGTTCAAGGTGAATGGTTTTCTAACTGATTGACAGCTGTGCAAAGTATGGGACAACACAACCAATGGACAGCAAAGAAGACACACGAAACATGCATGCGTCTTGAATTCTTCAGTTATCGAACTGCGTCTGTGATATCGTCTCTAACTCTCGTTCGCCTCCCATCAAACACTATTGAGAGAGCGTGAAGAGGCCTGGACCCTATAATAATAATAATAATAATAATAATAATAATAATAATAATAATAATAATAATAATAATAATAATAATAATAATAATAATAATAATAATAATGTTCCCATCAAGCAAGATGGAGGAGGCTGCAGGTAAAATTCTAAATGGTAAATTCCTAAATGAAAAATTCTAAATTATTTACCTGGTGTGCAAAAAGCCATCACTTCAGTGATGGTTCTGAGTAGTAACAGTGCATGCGATAGCCTCCAAAGAAAATTAATGGTTTCTCGAAAAAAGAAACAGTCCTGCAGTACTTCCTGAATTCACCTGAGCAATTCTACACTTGGGATTTTAGAACACAAGCGTTTAGTATTCTACATCTAAGCCTGCACTTCTCCTTGCGACGCAAGTGCGAAGCAGCAACACTTTGACACCGCACTTTCTCGTAGCGAAAAGTACACCTTAAAAAACATCCCAATATTCTTTATCCAGAAGCAGAGGCTCGCATCGTGTAAAGTGACTTCGTATTTGGCTAAGTTGAGACGCGGCCGGCAGAGCTCGCGCCTTGCATCCCTCTTCACGACGCGGCGCCAAGTGGGAGAATTCAGCTTCATTTCCGGCATCATTCGTCGCGATCCTTGTCGGGACGAACCACTACAAAAAAATGACACCGCGCGCGCCTCTCTAAAACTCATCCAACAGCCGAATGACTGCGCATCAGAAGCAGACGACGACAGAAAGCGGATAAAGCAGCGGTAAAGAGAAAACAATAGATGGAGCCAGCACATCACCGCAATATCCTCGTGCACCAGAAACGCAAGCCAAGGACGGACACAACTTGGAGAGGAAAGCATGATCGTTGTTCATAAATCGAGGGATTCTTTCTAACGACAGTCCATAAATCGAGAATTCGTGCAGAGGGCAGCGAGGGGGCCTACAACAGAACGCGGTGTCCCCGAGGACCATTCATCACCGGCACGCCGAGTCGTCCCGGCTTGTCGGCCCTGGACAGGAAGCTGCCCCCTCTGCGTGTCAAGCGCCGGCCCCGGATAACGCCCATAATGGCCTACTAAAGAGCGGCCGCCCTGTGTCCGGCACCGCCGGGCCACCCTGTCGTGACGGCCCAAATTGTGCGTGAACTGCGCCGGCCGGCGTACGCCAGGCTCGTGAGGATTTCACCAAAGGCATGCCGCCACCACCCCCAGCACCAAAGAGCTTCGGCACCAATCAGCGTGTTCAGTGCGTATAAGCGAATCGCGCATAATCTCTCCACATTTAAGATCGTCCACTTCCTGTGGTCAACAAATCCGCTTGCAGAATGTAGAACGTGCGTAAGCTCAGCTAAGCCATGCGCTTGCGAAACGTAGAACGTTGGCTTAGCCGCCGAGTGACCGATGCTCTGCCTTACTTCGCTATAGGATGCGACAGATAGCCTATATATGAATAACTGTGTGCGCGGCACGTCGCATTTTGCTGTCAAAGTACACTCCGAATATTCTCAGATAAAGCATAAAAAGATATTCTGTTTCTCATTCTGCCCAGAAAACTCCCAATACCTTCTTTTTGCTGGTAGTCGACAAGCCGCAACAATTCGTGAGTGATGTGTGGCGTAGACAGGAGTACGCACGCAGTGCACCGTGTTTCGTTCTACTAAGTGCGTGCCGTGTTACTTCCTAAAACTGATAAAGCGTCCCGCTCGGAACAGACAAAATTGATTTTTTTTAACAGCAATAACATGGACTCCTAGCGGGGATGTGTGCGGAATAATTATTGGCTGTCTTAACAAGTTGCACAGGTTATCTGAAAACCAGGAAGAAGTCACGCCGAAATAAATGTGCAGTCGAGTGCAAAAGTCTAGAGACCACGGCATATGGGAAAACAAAAGAGAGAGATAATAACTTCTAGCACAGCCGTGCAACGTGAAATTGTATAAAAGCGTGTCGCTGGTCAAGCAGGCCCTGATTTCAGCCTTTATGCGTATGCGGAGAAGAAAAAATAAATTTAGCGGCATTTCTGGTCCTTCATCTTTTGCACTCGACTGCACATACAGGTTCACACCGTTAATAATACGTGTACCGCAGATAAACTACAGCTCCCTTTTAGGCACAGTGTACCTGTATACGCCTTGCGCGTCATTAATGATTACAGAGTACGCTCTGGCGTTTTACGCTACTCGTGGTCGCCTGTGAACGCGTGGGATTTACGACGCATGCGCTAAGAGACCGTTTATGGTCAGTAAAGCTAAGAGCCCCGCTTGCATGACGTGTCGCTCTGCGTCGTACAACCTATTTGCAAAGCCGGTGACTCTATAGGAACGGCTGTGATCCCACACAACCCTTGATACGAGTGTCCCGCTGAGTGCTAAGCGTCAACGAATAAGGTCCACGCAGCTAACCATTCGGTGGTCGCGCCCAGCGCGAACGCCGGGCGCCATCACCGAACCAACGACTTGTTTTCAGCGAATAGTGGCTTTGGCTGATTTGTTTAAAATGTTGAGAAATTAGAATTATAACGTGTAATTTAGGGTCCAATAGCAACTGAAGGGCCATTACAGACGCCGTCAGTGTGGGGCTTTGGATATTCCGGCCACCTGGGCTTCTTTGGCGTGCACTCAAAGCACAGCAATTGGCCATTCTTGCATTCCGCCCCCATCGGTACGAGGTCGCCGCGGTCGGGAATTGAACTCACGACAGCTACGTCTCACTGGCTATGGCGCCCAACAGGACACCATAGCCATTACGTGCGCGTGTGTTTCTGTGTCTGTCCATGTGCTCCATTAGGTCTGATAAGCTTCCAAAAGGTAAATGGCGCGAACGACGAGACACGCGCTGCATTTCAGTGAAGGAATCCGCAGATGCAGTCAAGGTCGGCCGTGGCCGAAAAGCTGACAGGTCCCCGCTGTAACACCCTTCAGTGAATACACACATATGCGGAGAACAGTATATTCCATGCATGCACGTCACCGTCCACGAGCGTTTTCAGCTTTCAGAGGCACCGTAGCGAACCGTGTCACCCACTACGAAAGGAAGGCAATCCTATTAGTCTTTCGGCCTCATGCCGTCCTGTTCTAAGTGACGCAACGCCGAGCCAATCGGGAAAGCGAAAGGTGCTGCGTTGCTTCTTTGGCGGCACACTAACTTCTTAGCCCGCCCCACTGCGTTCCGTCCTTGTCAGCGTGACGCCAGACCTGGAAGGCTCCTTCGCCAGCAGCTTAGTGTTTATTTGAATCCGTCGATACGCGCAGTTGCAGAGGGTCCTTCGCACGCGCGGTCGTCGCGTAATCACTAATCCAATTGGGAAGTAATCCCCAATGTTCCTACAGGAACCGCGCCTTATCAGGGGCTCTCAGGCACTGTGTTCCGACGCCTGCTCGAAACAAATGCTCCTCCTTGCCGTTCTGCACCGTTTCGCCTTAGCGAGTGTGTCGTCTGCGGCCACACAAGATGCGATGCGGAAAACAACGAGACTCGAAGCCCGTACTGAGCAAGCGTCCCCTCTCTCTATCGCCTTGCTTCGCGGGGTTGACTGCGGTTGCAGCCTTTTTTGTTTCCTTACTAGGCTGCATTTGGGAGGCGCTTTCCTTGCGTCATTCACAAGTACCGGAGTGCGAAAAGGAGTCAGGCTCGCGAAAGCATCTCTCGTCTCTGCGTAGCCAGCGCATTCACTCTGAGGCAGCAGCAGCTGTCGGAGACAAAGCAGGGGAGGCAGTTACGTGTGTCTATCGAGACCACCGATGACAGCCGTACTTCTTATCCCTCGAGAGCCAGCAACAATCAAAGCAAAAAGCAATTGGGTTATTACTCTTATTTTTCCCTAGGAAAACATGGCACCAGCCACGTAGAACGAACGCCTTTGAGGACGTGTGCAGACAAAATCAATCCGTAACCACGCCAGCCTCGAATAAATTTCAGGTGGCAGCGAAAACGCACCAAAGAGAGAGGGGAGGGGGGGGGGGAACGAACAGCTCGCCAATAGTGTGGCCGAGCAGAACAGTACAAGAACAACGCGCAGAAGAAACAAGCGCGGCCCGGGAAGGACAGCGACACAACGCGCAGGGCCGCGAACTAGACAATGCAACGAACGCGAGGGGGTTGGTCTAAGGAGGCCCGCGCGGACTCACTCGAGGCAGAAGCCAGAAAACTAGGTAATCATAGAACATGTAGAAGAGCAGCGCGGCCGCGAAGGAATCAAGCGCCGCGGCATTGCGAACGAGAATGAAAACAGCAGGAAGGGAAACCGGGCGGCAGCGAAGAACGGGGCCAGAAGCAAAAGCCACGGTTTCCGAAGGTGGCTGCAAGAACCGGGGTGCGACCCTACAGCCGCTCCCCGCTTCGAAGCGTGCGATAAATCTGCGGGGACGTTCTTTTGTTTCGAGCTTTTGGCGTGGTTGGTGAAGTGGGGAGGGGGGAACGTCTTGTTTGCCACTGCGCGCTTGATTCGCGGCCCTCTTCTACGGCGGCCGACCCCTCGAGGAAAAACAAGCATCGACGGGCCGGCGGCGGGGAAGCAAGAGAGCAGGGTTCCCGGAACATGGTCGTGGCACAAGACAGAATTGCTCAGGCCGGCTCGAGGAGGCGCAGGCCGGCGAAAGATTACAAATAAAACATGGAGGCCAGCGTGCGTGGAGTAACTGCCCGTGAAACAAAGCAAAAGGCGATATGTACAGGCGTGTGGATATAAATCCATATCGAGCGTTTCCAGGCACGCTTAGGCGTGAAAGGAAGGCAGACGGGAGAGAACGAGGCTCATTGCCATCTGTTGCTGGGCGCTCGGCGCCTCCGGTCTCAGGAGCAGCCCGGATCCGCTCCTTTACTTCGCCTTTGAAGCGCACGCCGCGCCGCGAAAAGCCGTGTTTGAGGGCCGCGCGTAAGCAGGTGGGTATAGGCCAGAGACGCTGCCCGGTCCGGTCGGCGGAATCGCCTCTCCGCCTTTCCACTCACCTCTGTTTGGGATGAGGCGTTTGCTCTGTATTCACGGTCGCCACACTGCCGCGCTTTACCACCGCGTACAGTCCACGTGGATCATAATCGGTGCGCAATTATCTGGATATAGATATTACAGTATAACATGCCACTCCGGTCTTTAAAGTTCACAGGCAGTGTCATTGTCAAACACGGTTCCTTTCAACAGCAGCACTTGGCTTTGTTTTAGTCGGAAGAAAACATCGAAACGCATGTGTTTGGTGTCTATAAGGCAGGTATTACATAAACATAGCGTGGTGTTATAAATTGCAGAGAAGGAAGCAATTCCGCGTTTCTTCAATTGTTTTTTCATAGACGTCTTTCCATCTCTCATTCTTTAAGGTCATCTGTGCAGAAGAAAAGCAATGCCGATAGGTAAAATGTTTTGTTTGGAAGACACGCAGTCCAAGTTCTGCGTCCTGCCCAGATACTTTTTCTTTTCTTATTGGGGGACTGACTGATTTCCACAAGAAGACATTATCTGTAATGGAGTGGTCTGGGACCGACTAACGGAAACCACAGACACGCTGCGGACATTCCTAGCTGCTGTGCAGGCAAAAAATAAAGAGAGAGGAAGACCTCTCGACAACCGGCACTGTGTAAAGCCTGAAACCCTGTCGTCTCGTAACAACAATTTTCGGGCGTACTTTAAAAACGACTCCCCAGAGAAGCAGTGCGAGTCCCCTCTAAGTTGTTCGCGTACAAAACCCCAAAACTGCGCGGTGGCCATTCGACGAGCTACCAAAGGTAATAATGGTTTCGACAGCCAGCCAAGCACGGTGCCTAGTGGAGCGTCAAAGCGGTCCGTCTCGTCGCGGGTATACGGCGCGCCGCTTTCCGCTTCTGCGGCCCCACCGGTCCTCCTCCAGGGACTGCTCGGCGGCGGCAGCCTCTCAGCGCCTCTTTCCCGTCTTCGTTATTTTATTCCGGTGCTTCATCTTCCAGCGTCGCCTTTTATTTTTCACTTTTTCTCGCTGTGTCCACAAAACTGGACTGGAAAAACATCTCGAAGCTATCCTGCCAAGCAGGCAGCCATTAGAAGGCTGAGAGAACGCTACTACATCGGTTCGAACTGTCAGCTGAGCTGTGTCACTAGCGCTATGACTCGGAGATTGCAGAGAGAAAAGAAAAAGAAGAAGAAACGAAGGAAAGCGGTTAAGCGGAGGCTGGGAGGGGCCGAGTGCACTGCTGCACGTTTGCCCCGGCTCGAATCAGTGGTTTCGCGCATGTTGGATTCGCGGTTGCTTCGAAGAAGGAGGGAACGAAAATGACCATTTCCGCGAGCCAGCGATCACGGCGATTTTCATTTATGAATTTATTTATTTATTTATTTCTCAGGGGATGGTTCTCATGTTTTGCTGGACAAACTTTTCAATTCAGGGTGGGCAAGCAGCGGTTACCGTTAGCTCGGCGTTTTGCGGGGGCAAGGGCGCTTCATGCTATCCCTTTTTAGAAGATATCGAAACGACTCGTGGAATTGTCAAGGCTGGGACAAAACTGGGCCTTTCAGAAAAACATGGACAAAGCTGTGTAAAAGGCGGATAGACAGAGAGGTACAACCTTTAATGATAAGCCAGTTGTTATGACTGATCGCCTTAATGTCATTACAGGTGCTGCGTGATCTATGGTACATACAGTTATTACATAAACACACAAATTGAGGCGATATTTCGAACTGGTGGAGCGGCTGCATTATAGTTGACCTACAACACAGCAACACAGCTTCATAAAAGTGAGCTGTCACTATGTGGAACCTATGCCTGTCATCCCATGAAAGAGAGAGAGAGAGAGAGAGAGAGAGAGAAAGGCAAGGGAAAGACAGGGAGGATAACCACAGATTATCTCCGGTTGGCTCCCAGTACCGGGGGAGGGCAAAGGGATGCGGTAGGTGAGAAAGAGAAAAAGAATAACCGCCCTTACACACACATACATACAATATAGAACTGTTTCTGTGGGCACTGTCACGTAGTCTGCGAAGGCGTTCCTAGTGTTACATAGTGTCACCGCCTCATCCTATGTCACACAGTGTACAGTCACAATTTGTCACAAAGTCACGTGTCTTTTAAATTACGTAATCAATAACCGCGCCTGTCGCGTTTGTGCTGCGCGCTTGTGCTCATGAGGTCGTTCTGCTGTTTCTGTACACGCGACCATGCAGTGCACAGCAGCGCACGCTGTAGCTAATGAAGGTCTTTTCATTGTCTCCCCGGATGCAAACGAGCACAACCTGTACGTAGACTAGCATAAGCAAAGTTCAGCAGTGTCTAGGCACACTCTGCGTTAACCTGTTCTTTCGCGTGAGTGAAGACATCTAAACAAAGCACCGCTGAATTTCACGCAAGCTCTGCTAACGCATTGCGTTTGGCTTGTTGGTTTTTCATTATGCGATACCAGTGCTAGGAGACGAGACACGAGACGAAGACGAGAGTACACACGGCCCCCTTGCTCCCTGCAACAAGCTCTGCTCTTACTCACACGCTGCTACTTCACCCCAACAAAGAAAGTGTGGTGGCGGGATAACAGAAATAGTCGTTCATAAATAAGGGCACTGAGTTAATTCTACTATAGTATGAGAAAAGTGGGTTTGCTATAGATGCAAGTACCTGAAGTAGGCAAACTGCCGCAGGTAATTGTATCTGCAGCAAACTATCTTTTTTTGTGACAGAAGTCTTTGCTATTCGTCTAGCGGCACTAGAAGCAACGACTATTGTGATGCTTCCAAAAAAAACGCGTCAAAAGTAGGAAAAAAAGAAATAGCGCAGAACAGCCTTATCGACGTCGTTCTTGCTTTGTTAAGCGAAAAGAACAGAAACCGAAACAAAGCCAGCTGTTAACAATAGCGTTTTTCCCAGGTGATTCTGTAGAGAACCAAGAAATCTGGCCAACTTTCTAACAAGGTCGGACATACACGCACGCACAGAGAGAAAGAGTGAGAGAGACACGCACACACACAAGGCGGGCTTTTGAAAGCGCGTTGCGCCAGCACCGGCGCTTGACCGCACTCCTCACCTTGGCTTTGTCGAGTCAGTCGTTCGCAGCGTTTGTCAACGCTGCTGTGCGCGACCCAAAGGGCCCCGGAAGGAAGGTGGCTGTCGGCGAAGAGTTTGCCGCCTGCGGCCAAGTCCGTTCAATTGACAACACAAACACGCCGACGATGGCGACTTATTTGAACTGTTAGCCCCCGACGACGAAGAGGAAGCGGCCGGGATTCTAGGCCCGAAAACCGCAACTCGGTTGCTCTATCAGTAGAAGAAAACAAGTAACAAATATTTCCTCACCGGTAACTGAATTATGTTTTTCCTTTCCTTTTTTTTTTGTGTGTGTGGGCTCGAAGCTAAAGGGATGCAGCTCCAGAGGCGACGACTGTACCAAAATTGCCAGGATCCCTGTTTAGAGTATTTAAAGAAAGTAACCTTGGACAAGCACAAACGAACAGGCTACGTAAAAATACCACAAGTCACATAGTTGACACTATATCGGAGAAGCATGAACTTTTTCTTATTCGCACATGGTCGCCTTGAAGGCAAATGTAATTAGAGTGGGAGCTTAAGAAGTAGGGTTGAACGTTCGATCTATTCTTAGAGATGCACTGCATGTAGTTACATTTCTGCTCGAGGCTGCGAAGTCTGTCGGATGCGATTGAGAGAAACAAATGCAACCACTCGAGATGGCATACCACCGTGTGCTATCGCTGATGGGGAGGCTTCGGACCAGTGGGACTCGATTTGTTTGCACCAAGCTCATCATTACGGTATTTATTTTTACCTGTAAGAAATGACAGTAGTTTCTTGTTTTATGAAATTGAGTTAAACGCCAAAAAGACAGATCATATCCACTGCGTGTCATGTCCCGCGTGAATAGTGGCATAATTCCTGTTTCGGTTGCGGTTTTTATTTATTTATTTATTTATTTGAACCTCAAGGGTCCCTGGCGGGACATTACATGAGGGCTACACGAGGGTTACTTTGTGTTCAATATTAATTTATGTGCCTAATGTGCGGGCGAAAAGGCCAACAGTTTTTAAAGGCACTCAACAGCTAGTTTTTATGAAATAACATCTTCAACACGTAAAAAAATAAGTTTCAAAATTGCAATGAAATTGATCCTAGAAAATAAAATAAAAAATAGCCAAACTATAATATCAATAAAACGAAGCCTCCTCAAGAGCCCTCAAAAGGTGGCACTTTTATTCAGCGAGGTCTTATTTTTCATGAATTCAAATATTCTCAGCGTTTGAGGGTACGTGATGCGCACGGACCAGCTGCTTAAGCCTGACCGCTCGAATCAGAAAAAGTGCCAAGATTCAGTTGCCGCGAATATGCACGATGTGTCAGCTTGGGTAAATAATAGCCCTGCTAAATTAATGTTTCTACAGTTATTGCCTGAGTTATTTTTACTAAATTCTTTAATGTAAGCGAATGCAAACCACTGAATTGCCATGTTTACCTGCAAGTAAATATGGTAATGTATGGTAGCTTGGGGGGGGGGGGGGGGATGGCTATCGCTACTGCAAGCAGCACAAACATTTAAAATGCAACATTCGCAGCAGTCCCATGTTTGGAATTAGCTATACGGTCGTCGAGGGCAGAAAGGTGTCTCCTGACATGGTTCTGATCTAACCTTGCTTTGCGCTTAAAAAAGGTTTAAAATTTTAATCAAACCAAAAGCTTCCTCCTGCGCGCTTAATAAAAAAGCGAAATTAGCCTAAGATTAGTGAGAACAAAAGGGATAAAGTCGTTCGGAAAAGAGAAGCAAATATTCCGTCTAATGTTTGTTTTAGAACTACATCAATATATAGGGATTGATTACTCACGTTATGTTAGGACCTTTACTGTAAACAGAATTTATTGGTTGGGGAATGGAATGAACATGTCCATCTGTTCATAAGGGTTTGTCTCACACATCATTAAAAAAAACTTATACAGATCCCACGCACTGTGGGAATTGATGCTATGCGAAGAGTTTTGCACGTAGCTAGTTATCCACCATTGTTAGAGGTTTTGCAAAGCGTCAAATAGTCCGACATGTTCGTTTAAGGCGAGGAATTGTGTGCGGCGCCAGTGTAGGTGCTACAACAGCAGCAAGGAGACGACGATTATATGACGGTGATCTCCGGCACAAAAATGTTACAAACTGTTCCGTTACGACCTGGACCGATCCTCAAGGTGGTAAAACGTCACATAGAGTGTCCGAAAGCGCTAGAGAGAGAGAGAAGGAGAGGCAAAGGAAAGACAGGATGTATCCTCTGGTTAACCTACAAAAGCGCTAACTGCCAAGAAACGTGTGGGGGAAACTGGCGCGCTCTCGCTTTTACGATCAGCTTGTTCCTACGCGGCATGACGCATGTGAATGAGAGAGGTACAAGTGACAAACATTCATGTGTCCGTGACGTAATGGAATCTGCCGCGACTCGCCGCGCTAGCCCTGTGAGTATGGCGTTGCGCTGCTAGCTCGATGTTGCGGTTTCGATCCCGGCCGCAGCGGCTACATTGCGATGGGGGCGAAATGCATAAAGGCTCGTGGTACTTATAGATTTAGGTGCGCGTCGAAGAGACCCAGGTGTTCAAAATTAAACCTGGAGTCCCCTTTCACGGCATGCCTCATGATCAGATCGTGGTTTGCCCGAGAATTTTTTTTTTTTGCATGGCCCGTGCTTTTGCTTTTTTAAAGCACATGGTTGCTATGCAATTTGGCGCACTCCCCAATCATCTCAAAATTGCTAGAGTGCGTTCGCACGAAAGAAGTATGGATGCGTTTGTGTCCCAATAGCTAGAGCTTCGGGCTTTTGTGCTGGGGAATTCGGGTTCGAAAGCCACCATTAGACACGTTTCTTTTTTTTTTCAATGACCAACGCTTGTACGGAGCCATCGAGGACAGAAACCGACCCAGGCATCTGGCGTAGAGCGCACAACGCTTACATATACAACGCTCTATTTCTTGTATACAATAGAAGGACGTATTACGTCACGGCGAAACACCTGCTCTCAACCCGACCGAATTCGGCAAGGAGGCTACCTTGACGACATAAAAATCAGATGACACCTAAGCACTTCTTATGAGTTATGAATTCGAAAGTATTATAGTTCCATTGAACGCCGCTGAGCGGTCCTTCGAGTTTGACACTGCGATTACTGTACCATAGTGGTACGTGCTGCCCGAACCAGCAGCAGACCACCAAAGCCGGCAGGCGCGCGCAGCAGCTAAACCCGGTGGGGTGAGAGACACACAGACCGCGCGCTCGCTTCCAAGAGCGAGAGGCGTGCTGGCGACGCGGCGATGCCCTCTCCCCTCACGCAACGCCTGGCGCTAGCACAGCAGCAGGTGTTCCCTTTCGCCCGCTCTGCTCCGTCGAAGCGCGCTCGTGACGGGGCCTCGCAGCCAATGGTAATTCAGGTGCCGTTTCGCTGCTACAGACGCCGGCCTTTCCGCTCAATGGACTATTTCATGCTTCCGCATCAAAAATTATGGGAGGGGACGTAAAGAAGTTTCGCATAAAAAATTGCGCGCTCGTGTGCTGGAATCGAACCAGCGTCCATAAGTCTCCGGCGTTCGGCGTCCCGCGTGGGACATCGTTCCGACAAAAAGATTTTCGAACCAGCCATGCCCAGGCTCTCTATGTGGCGCAAGGAAGCTCCTGAAATATTTGAATTTCTCAAGCTAAAATACGTAGAAAGATCACAAAATACGACTTAAATACAACCAACAGACATGATAGCGTCAGAGTGTAATTTGACTGTACGAGAAAGCATAATTCTGTTACACGAAAACTCAAAGAAACCCCTTTCCCAGCGTTTCACCGTTCATAGACCGGCCACAGCGTCCGCCATTTGCTCGCGCCGGCGCTTGAGTATCTCGAGGGCCACGGAGCGGTGCTCCCGGTTCCTTGCAATACCTCCGGATGGCGCTCGCCTCCGCCGCATCGCAACCCACGCAAGAGGCCGCGTTTTTACCAGAAAGCCCGCCTTTGTGCATAGCGTTCGTGGCCAGCGTTTCCCGGTAAACCTTACGGTTACACACGCTCCAATTGCCGGGAAGCATGAGAAGCAGTCAGGGATCTTTGAATACTATCGCGTTCCACTCTTAAAGGCGAAGCTTAAACGTCCTCCATCTTTTCTACAGCGATCTACCGTTCTGATCGGCTGATTGGTTCTTGGCTTGATTGATATTGAGATCGGCTGAAGCGTCCGTTCCCGTCCGAGCAGATTCCCCGAGCTGCTCAGACCAATGCGTAGTAGGTAGAAAAGGGCTTCAGCATGGTGAGGTTGAGGCAAGCGATGAATATTAAAATATAAGATTCACACCAACTCGTGGAAATAGTGCAGCATACAATAAAAACAAGTCGCTCACCATCGAACCGGAGGATGGAAAACCGCAGGCGGAACCTTTGCATCGACTCTAAAAAGCAGAACCCCAATGAGAAACAGCCTGGGAGCGAATGTGGTCTCAATAATAACGCCAAGCAAAATATGGTTGCAGCATTTTGAAAAGTAGAATACCGGGAAAGTGAAAAAAGAAAGAAAAATGAAAGCCGCGGGAAAAACCTCTCACAGCTGCTGTTAGCACCAACTGAATTAAGAAAATTAAAGAGTCACTGGAGTCTACCAGTTTTTTTTTCTTACAGATAGGTTGCTGAAGCTATTTCTATTCCCTTTCTGACACACAACAGCGCAGTAAAAGCTTATTACCAAGAAGTGTCTTTCTTTTTTCTAAATGTGAGTCAAGCGTAATGAGAGTGGCGATGTGGGCTTGTTAGTAATTCATCTTGGTAAGAGCGAGTTGTAGCGCAGAGAAGGCACATGGAATACACGCACACAGCGGTACTTTCAACAACAGTGCGTGCATTTAATTTGTCTTCTTCTTTTTCTTCCTTTCTTCTTTTTTTTCAACGTCCCTGGCAATGCTTTGTTTTAATTAGACAGTCGGATTCCGCGGTCCATGCCATTTCTGAGCTGGCTGTTTTCTGCCAGCCAAAACAGGAACCTCAGGCGCGAAGCTCACGAAAAAAAAAGAACACTCAGTGCCCTTCTAGTCTGTGAAGAATGATGACCAGCGAAGCTGCGTGTGTGGGCCCCTTAATGGCGAACTGCACCTCCGCCGCGGGTCGGCTCGGCATTGCACTATCTTCGGGATTTTGTGTCTACGCACGGACACGATACTGGGGGAACCAGCCTTTAACAGCGGCCCGGCATTGCCGTATCTTCGGGATCGGCGCACGTGCTTAGCGCCTGCTTGTCGACAACGGAAGTGTCGTCTTCCACTGTCTCATCGCGACCCGGCCTGTGAGTATAAGGCTTTACTGTTTAGTTACAACAGCGTGTCTGCTTTCGCATTGCATCTTCACTGGCTGGCTTCGCGTTTCATATGTGTGCCATTTCTGTAACCGCTGCACAGAGAGATACGTGGAGATAGAGTTTAAAACTGAGTTTCGGAACTGGTGTGATTCGAAAAGTATGATGGCACATATCTTTCAGATTTAGCCCTCCGAACATGCCGCAACCATCTATCATCTATGGAAAATAGTTTTTATGCTGATTTTATTGAGTAACTAACAGCAGGTGCTCTTGAAGGTTGCGTGCTATAGAACGGTTCAACATCCATGTTTCTTGTCGTGAACGCTCTACGGTACAGCTTTCTTACACCGATACTGCATTACCGTAGTAATGGTGTGGTCATTTTAGAATTACGTATTTCTGCACTGACCATAGGTAAATATAAACCGCTTATAACTATATATGTATTTTTTATGTAAAGTGAGACAGAGCGATAAAGATATGCCTATGCAAAATCTATCGTCTTGGAAACTATGCAATCGAGTGTAATAATATCGTGAAGTTCCGGGAATCAAAAAACGCTGTACATGCTGGAAGTCATAGTTGGGGCGCCAATCACGCTCCTATATTTTGCGCGCAATTTGATTTACTTCATAGTTGCATTCATATCACGTGCGGCGGCTCGATGCGATGCGCAACGTGAGCGTTCGGTCGTCCTATTAAGCGTGTGCTTCAAAGCTATTGAGCGAGCTTGATAAACATCGGTACTCTACGTATTTTTAAACGTTATAAGGTGTTGTTTATCTTGACCTAATTGCTCAGTCGTCACGGGAGTCTAGAAATACGAATGAGTTGTACTTAAAGTTGTACTTGAGTGTGGATCCTGCCAACATTGCGGAATAAAATGGCCCCCGCTTACATTAGAGCGTAACTATTTTTGACGGGCGTTATTAATGTCATTCCAGATACGACGTTAATTGGTTGCAAAGCTATAGTGTTTCTCTAGTTTTATACATGTCTTTATACGGTGACTGCTCGTATTACGCCAACTATCGCTGTTACTGCTACAGACTGGGTGCCTAACGGCTAACTCTTTTTCTTTTTTTTTTATGTTGCTTAGCGCACGCTCAAGAGTGAGTCTGCGTCTTTGTTTCTCATGCCTTTAACTGTCCTTTTGTGGGCTCTGTCTATAATTGAATTTTTAACATTCATAGCACTTAAGTACTTATATTCCTAAGCTCTAGCGCTTGTAGCTTATGTCTACGTATCGGATTTTCCGTATCTAGCCACAAGTCGAACGGAGCAGCAGGAAAATGCAAGCGCTACCAACTTCTCCATCTTTACGACGTGCACAGAACTCAGCAGCATGTTTCCACCGATGGCATTGCGAGATTTAACGTATTTTTTTACCTCACCTTTGTTACACCTTTTACATTTTCCCGCTGCAGGGTAGCCATCTCCTTAACCTCCCCGTACTTCCGTTGATTTTCTTCTTCTTTTTCTATGCAGCTGCATTCATTATGCTGGCAATGTGACATATCACGTTGAAGACGTCTTATGTCCCTACGGGTGCAGGACCTGTTTCATTCACTATTGCACATGAATTCATTCGACAGGAGCCGCCAATGTCGCGCTTGCAAGCTGACGCAGCGGTTGGACTTCAATCGGCAACCTGCGAGTGCGCTAAGTTGACCCTGTGGGACTCGAACGTTTTCGTTGTCACCTGACCTACAACTATGACTACCTCCTGGGTCACTACTACGCGAAAAAAAAAATCATGCTCTACCGTTTATGGTTCGGCACCGCGTTTATTAACTCTTATGCCTTTCTCACTTGAATGACCGACAGCCCCACCGAAACACGTGCATTTGTGACGAAGCCGTCACACACTGTTGTTGCTGACAGGCAAGAGATGTGCAGTGCGCTTGATGTACTGAAGGGTTGTCGACGATCAGTAAAGGAGGCTCACCCCCCCCCCCCCCCCCCCCCCGGCAAGTTGCCCCAAATGAAGTTCATACAAGGGGCTATGTCTGTGCTGATTCATATTTTCAAGGGCACTTCCTCATGTGACAGGCGTTGAGAACAGTGCGTGTTATCCCTTAGGTTCGCACCCCCTTCCGTTAGAATATAAAGTTTTTTTTTATATTCCTCCCTTTCCCTGCAGTGTGTGCTGCGCGCTCCGCGCACTCTGAACCTTTCGTGCTGTTTCTCTTTTCTGTTTCTCTTTCAATACTGCTACACGCTTACTCCTTCTCACGCTCCGGGAGTCAACCAAAGCTATCTCAGGGCAACCTCCAAGCCTTTCTATATATCCCTTCTCTGTTTATATTTGCTTTAGGAAGGGGGGAGAGGGATATATCGACAACAGGCCGCGATGAATGCGCTTCTGTGTTTTCTAAAAGCAACAGATTTCTGCAGATGCTTTAAAGGGACAGACATATGGCCAGACCAGGCTGTGATATGTTGGTGAAAATGAAAACATATGTTAAATGGGCGCAGAAGGTCGTAAAAGACGGTAAGTGGCTCGAACTGGCGGCGAAGCCTTGGTACTTCGGATGTACTATATGAGATAACTGTACGTAAGTCGGCTGTTATTAAGTACCAAAAACTTATTGCTTAAAATTGCAGTTCTTGTATTATTAGGCATTTACATTACATTATATGCTTCGGAAATCAAAAGCGTACGAGTGGCTATGGACGCTGAACTGTATGTCAGATGAACGTCGCTTGCTTCCTAGAACTTCGCTTGGCTTCTCGAAAAAAGAAACGGAGCCTCACTTCGGAATTACCGATCAGTTCAACGCAGGTATTTTTGTAGAAATAATTTAACACTTCGGAAAGCATGAATCACAGGAACATCGGCTTGATAAATAAAATAATATTTTCTTACAGCTACGGCCGCCCTTGTCGTCTGCTTCCGACCAAAGCCGGCGTATAATCGATATCGCGCTCTCTTATCACTATTTCAAGCTTTTTAGTGAGCGACTATAATCTCACTGCGGATCGAACAGTTCCAATAAGAAATGTTCCACGGCGTTTTCCGCGTTACCGCTGTATGACTGGACATTCTCACCAGTAAGCTTTCCGTTGCACAAAAAAAGAAAGAAAAAAGGGTACCATAAAAACTGGTTGTCAGTCTCTTTAACCATTGATTGTCATCAAATTACATTTCCTGGTGCCGCGTACATACTTGCTGCATCACTTTTTTTTCCTCTTTGTCTTTGTATTTCCCGTCGCCCCACGTCAGTGTACTTTAGTGAAACAAGCTTGCTCTGCTGGTTGACTACCCTGGCTTTCTTCTTTCTCGCCATTATACGCATCTCTTCCTGCCGCCATCCGATTAACACGGGCTCTTCAGCCAAGCCTGGCACAGCGTGTTTACAAATTATTATAGCGAAAGTTGTATATGACTAACCGTCCGTAGTTTTTTCGGCGTCCGGCAACAGAAACGGACTTATCGATTTCTAACAAACCCTTACACAGTGGTTTTCATTGTTTTCTTTGTGTGTGATCACACGCGGATGCAGTGCGGTGGCGTTGATGTCAAAAAGCGGAACAGATTAGAACTCTCGCCGTGAAACATAGCGCGACGTCAAGAGAGAGAGAGAGAGAAAGGGGAAAGGCAGGGAGGTTAACCAGAGAAAAAGATCCGGTTGGCTACCCTACACTGGGGAGAGAGGGGAGGGGGAGGTAAAGTGGTAACAAAGTAGAGATAAGGAAAGGAAGGAGCCTAGACACACAGTCACCATCGGTCACTGGCACCGAATACTGTCATCGCACAGCACAGTGACACTTGCCACACTATCAACATTTGTTCAGGCTACAGCCGCCTGTCCAATCCTGTCGCCCTCAAAAACCGCAACAGTGCCCTCGTCGCCCTCTGCTGCGATGGCTTGTGATGGCGGTATTGTAAAATAAGTTCCTCTGTGAGAGGTCTTTGGTCAAAGCGCGCTATCGCGGTTGCGAGTGATTGTCTCTGTAAATTATATCGAGGACAGTCACAAAGAAGGTGTTGAAAAGTCTCCTCGTTACCACAGTCCTCACACGTGGCGTCGTCGGCCCATCCAATTCGGTAAGCGAAAGACTTGGTGAAAGCCACCCCTAGCCATAGTCGACAAAGCAGGGTAGCTTCGCGACGGCAGAGTCCAGCTGGAATACAAAGGCGTAGAGAGTAGTCAAGATTGTGGAGCCGGTAGTCGTGAAAACTTCCAGCGTTCCACAAGGAGAACGTGATGTCACGGCTGATCATTCGAAGTTTTCGAGCGGCATCTGTCCTTGATAACGGTATCGGCTCCTCTTCGTCCCCTTGAAGAGCCGACCGAGCAGCGTTGTCAGCGTGTTCATTCCCTATGACTCCGCAGTGACTTGGAAGCCACTGAAATGTCACGTGGTGTCCTTTCTCAGTTAAGGTATGAATGAGTTCTCTAATCTCAAATACCAGTTGTTCGTGTGGTCCGCGCCGCAGGGCCGATAGCAAAGATTGCAGTGCAGCCTTCGAGTCACTGAATATTGACCACCTTCGAGGTTGCTCTTGGCTGACGAGACGAAGTGCAGCGCGAAGGGCTGCAAGTTCCGCGGCCATCGGTGTCGTTGGGTGACATGTCTTGAAACTGATGGTGGTGGCTTTCGCTGGGAAGACCACGGCTCCAGAGGAACACTGGAGAGTTGTCGATCCATCAGTATAAATATGTACGTGTTCGGCGTACTTCTCGTGCAAAAGGAGCAGAGTTAGTTGTTTAAGAGCAGGTGATGACAGCTCAGATTTTTTCCTGATTCCTGGTACGGTGAGGCGCACTGCGGGTCGAGCCAAACACCATGGAGGAATCGAAGGCTTAGTTGCGGGGGTGAAGCCTGACGGGAGGCAGGTGGAATACTCCGAAATCGTAGTACAAAATGCTGCCTGCTTGCCTGCGCGACGTCAAGGTTATCACAGTATATAGGCAGGAGGGGTATCAGCGCTAAAACAGCTGCGTCATCGATGGGGCGGACACGCATAGTTCGTACACGCGAAGAACAACATGCGTACAAGGAGCGCCGGAGGCAACCGCAACGAGAATGTAAACGGCGCCTGCGCGATACGACCACCGATGAAGAACGTTCCCGCGATGCTGAACGAACAAATTGACAATTCCACTCTGTGAAGATGGAATGGCAGCGAAAGCACTTTGCTTTTCGTTTGAGAGCTTTGACTGTCGTCAGCTGTCGCTGCCATTCCATCTTCGCAGAGTGGAATGGTTATTTTTTTATTTCCAAATGGAGCAGCAGCCCGATAAGTGCCGATGGTAATGAGAGAGCAGAAAGGAAGCAAACACGCTCGAAGGAAGTGACCAAGGCGATGCTTAAGTAATCAGAGGATTTCAGGCAGGCACCCATACTCTTACATGTGCGTACAAAATGTAGCACGGAAATTGGGGCGAGCCGTATCCCGATAGCGTTTAGCAGTATGCTGGCACCTCAAGAGAAGCAAGCCCGTTCGGAGCATAGGAATTCCGCCTTTATACTCTTCGTCCCAAAAGGCACGCCGAAGAATTCGGCCGAGAGGTGGCAGCGAGACTCTGTATAAGACGCGCCCAGCTGTGGCAGACATTGTCTCCATTAACGCCACAATCCTGCGCTGACATTCAGATGGTATCACCATAAAGGAAAGAGGCAAATAAGGGGCTCTTTATCGACTCGAAGAAGGCACCTGTATCGCCTGCGCATTTATACTGCTGTACATGAAATACACGCATTTCTCTGTCTCTCACTGTCCGTTAACTTCGTCCCCTTAGTGTGTACGCTGAAAAAATTGAGAGCCATTCCACTCCGTGAAGGTGTATAACCAGTGGAGTTGTATATAACTATAAATAAAACAAAACACAACAACAAAGCAATATAACAAAATATGCACGTTGTTATGTTTATTTGTATTTACGTTCATCTCGCAACCACAGTAATTATGCCTTTGTGGTCGCTATGATAGACGGCCATGGCCTCTGTGATCACACTGAATATGTTCTTAGCAAACGTTAGGTCTAGGCCCGACCGATGGCGCATCACGTAGATATTGGTGTTGGTGTGACGTCGAAGGCCGAGCCTTTCCAAGAGAAGCAGCAAGAACCACTTTCCGTCGGGACGAGACACATCGACGTTAAAGTCACCCACAATGACGATGGAATTGGGGTCCACCGGGAGGATCCATCCGAATGTGTCGATCATAAAGTCTTCAAGGTCCCACTTCGACGTTTCGGGGTGAACGCATACGGTGGCGACAACGATTCCGTCGCCAGTCTGTACGGCGCACGCGTCAGCACATTCCACGGCAAGGCTCTCGCCCGTCGTCGGTAAGACATGGAGCGCAACGGCCGCGCTGCCATTGTTTGCGTAGGCCGCAACGCATCAAACCGTCATCCATCGTCCATCACCGGTTTCGACACATATGACCTCAAACGCCGCTGGGACATATACGCTGATATGATTTTGCCTTATGCTTAAGCTATTTTAGCTCTATAGACGCCGCCATCGTTTTTGCCTACGCACATCACGAAACGCTGGAAACTAGCCTTAGACAGCTCCGCTGTAAAAAGCCTCAACTTATGAATGATAAATAAATTAATAAATTACTTGACACAAATACACCCGCCCACCACTCTGGCTTCCCGATAAGGCTATTAGAAAGCCATCAGCGCAGGTTTCAAGGTACCACTGGGACTAACAAGAAAAAAGAAACTCGAAGGCTCTGAATAATTGCGGCAAGTATCACCACAACTAGTAACGTATTTCCGGCTCCTTTTCCTGTCGAATTGTTCTGTTATAACGTTCTCCTGTCTAAAATAAACCCTGCGAATGACACTAAATACAACGCAGACGACAATCAGCTGAACAGAAAGGTCGCAATCACAGGTGACACAGGCCTCAATCCTTTGTGCTGACCTGTCGTTTGCCTTGTTATCTGCATTTCAACGTCGAACCAACCAGCAGGATTTAGGGCACTCGTGCACGTAAATGAGTTTTATTTACAGTAAACTAAGACGGGAGGCTCAGCCGGTAGCTAACACGGTTGCGACGGCTTTTGATGCGGCCGCGCAGACGCGACGTTGACGTAGGAGTCCGGCCGAGCAAATAAAGAGGGATAAAAAAGAACACATTTCAGTTGGACGAATTTGTGTCCGGCATCTTGTCTCCTGAAAGGAAGCGCTACGCCAACTGGGAGCAGTGGTAGCCCGCCGAGCCCCCTAAATGCAACACGGAGGTGCCGCACGTACCCCGGCATTGAGCAGGTCATGTCGATATGCAAAAAGATTATTACCACCACCAGAGTGGGGTAAAGGACACCAACAAACTCCGTAATTTGATGCAATACAGCGCTTTTCTGAACACCCAATGACATGGGCCATTGGTTTGATACTGACGGCTTAGTTTTGAGGACCCAGAGAAAGCTTGTTGTAAGATTCGAAATGTTACAAGGTCAGAACAAAACGTAGCATAATTATATAAGTATGCTCTAGGAAGTTCCTCGAGCACACTTATCATTATGCCTACATTTTGAAAACAATCCTACACGCGCATCCGAGCAAGCGCGCAGTGATTGCCTGGGCCACATGAAGTCGTCAGGGTGTCCGCTCGTTATATGGCAATGTAATTCGCATGTGTATAAGAGCACAAAAATGTATTAAATGAGCTTCAGGGTCTATACATGACAATTCAACGGCCCTTCTATGGTTTTTAGCGCACACGTACAGGTTTTCATTGCGTCAGCAGACGAGTAAAAGCGCTATGTTGTACAGAAAGTGTTTCATGGGGTTGCAAATCAGATTACTGCTAAACCATATAATCAGATTGCAAGTTGGATTGTTTCAAAGAATCAAAACTTTATTTTTCTGCCGAAGCTGGAATGCTCGCGCTACGGTGATAGCAAATCATTTCTGCAGGTAAACATAACCCCATAGATGTATTTCTTTTTAACACTTTCATAAGACAACTCAGCATTTTATTCTGTGCACTACACTAAATCGCCATCATCCGCAAAAGAGTATGCGCATGCATTCTGATACCTCAAAATGATGATATAAACTCGTGTTTTCTTCTCTGCTAGGGCGTGTATTCGGATGATATTACTTGCGGCATCGCATACATATCTGCGCGTCCAGACTCAAGTTTGCTAGCAGCGGTCATGACCAATCTGCATGTATGCGTATTGTCTAGTGTATCGGCGGGCAACGTTCTTTATTAGGCGACATAGGCGTGAAGCATGGTTTATCATCAACATGTGCGGCACCTGTTCGTGCGTTTGGCGCCTAGTTTTGACGCTGTTCGACGCTTGCATGTGGTCCGTTGCTTCCCAACTGCTATACACGACCTCGGTCAGGGAGTATAACCGAGACAGCGCGCGCCCGGACCGCCAGAGTACTCACGGAGTTCGCGGGCGCGGTTCACTGCTCGGCCCAGTTGGGTTCGGGCCAAGCTGCGCAGGTTGCGGAACTTGAAGACCCGCCTTGCACCGCCCACCCTGCGTCCTCCGCCTCCTTCGTCGCCTGGCGACCACGGAGAAACAATGCAGTGAGCAAACACAGAGGAAGGAAGCCCAGGAGGTGAAGGCAGTGAGCGGTGCAGCCGCCGTGCTGGTTGCATTTCTGGCATTTTTCTCTCTCTTCTTTTTCTTTTTCTTTGTGCTGTCGGAGTGTTCAGGCAGCCGATGTCGGTCTGCTTGCAATCACCCGGTAATATCGTTAGTGTCATTGAACAATCGGCGCCAGAATATTAAACACGACAATATTGATCACTCACTGCGTCTATTACAAGTAAGACACGATAGAAAACATTTAAAAGTAAGTGCACTTGTAACATAGACCTTGTATACTTTCTCTTCCTCTTTCTTTTTTGTTCAGCAGACCAGCGCGCTGACTAACACAAACGAGCATGGTCAAACACTGCTAGCCAGTTTCGCTCTGCTGCACCGCTTTGAACGATCAGGGCTATTCTTACAATAGCCTCAATAATTGCATAAGGCGAGCCTTGCGGCCTTGTCGACTCACGAGAAATAGCAATAATGATCATTTCAACGCGATCTATTGCTGAGACGGAAAGTGGGAAAGCGAAAGAAGGAAACAGAAGCAGTGGCGATGCTATACAAGCGAAAGAAGGGAGTGCGAGAGATATGCGTCGGAACGGAATGAAGACGCGGTTAGTCCACTGCTGAAATCGCGCACGGCGCTCGCGGTTCGTGCATGTTTCCCAACTATCCTAGTTCATGCGTTCTCTGCCGGAAGCTCTACAAAGTGTGAGTATTAGATTAATTTGGTTAGCAGCCAGTGCCTTGAACCGGAACGGCAAACGCGACGCCATTTGTTCGTGAAATGAATCCTGGGGCCAAGCTTTCCCGCTCTGATTTTATTTTCGTTCTCCTTCGTGCGTCCCACGCACGCGATGTGACCGATCAATTACATCAGCATTTGCGCTCCTTCAGTTCGGGAGCACGTTGCGCGCAATACGAACGAGTGGTGGCACGCAAAACTGCCGTGGGTTCGCCGAACCGCGCGCTCTCCCCGTAATCAGGACCAGTGCGAAGTAATTTCATTTTCCTCTGCCATGATCGCAACAGCTGCAGCAGCACTGCGCGCACATCCCGCGTCGCCTCGCCCGCAACGCAACCGACCGGGCGGGGTCGGCGTCCAGCGGGTCGCTCGCATATTAGTAAACAAAAGGTCGTTGTTGCTTTTTGTATTTTTCTTTGATTGCGCGTTTTTCTAGCACCCGTCGTTTTCACTCAGCCCCTAGGCTGCTTTGCTGATGAGCACCGAAGTTGCGCTTTCACTTCCAGGCAGCAGCGGAGGCGGTATACCTTTATGCGCGTGGAACGCAGTAATGGGTGCGTGCTGGCATTTCGGTGCACGTAAAAGAAGTGCCAGTTGCTAAAACTAATTCAGTACTTTCCTCTGCAACATACCCTATTTCTCAGGTGATCCGACAAATCCGCCTAAGAAGACTTCTTCGTTGCCGTCCGAATGCGTGTTTCCCTCACAGCTGTATAGACGACACAGACTCTCGCTTTCTGTTTGACGTAGTGACGTGTATTCTCCTCCAAAGGGAGCTTTCTTTTTCATTTATTTATATGTATAATTCGATATAAAATGGGAGCTGCAATACGTATACACCTTATATAGTTATTATTCTTCAACTAAATCCATGTCATCTATAGTTAAGGCCATAAATCTATCGAAGGTATATATGAGGGGGCTTGGATGTAGCCCCATCTTGTACACTACAGGTAGTAGTGCCTGGATAAGTGCAGTGAGTGACAACGCCCAGAGAGGGTTACAGCACCGGCGGGTAGGCCAAACTGCGACCGCCCAAAGTCACGAAACTTCTAACTTTACTCGTCACTAATTCCGCAGAATAACATATTTTATTATGCTTTAAAATCTCAATGCTACTGCTGTTATGTCGCTCTCAGGAACTCTGAATCTCGATATCTGTTTTCATTTTCTTCCTTTATCTTTTTCTCTCTCCTTTTTTTTTGTCTTCCGTTGGACATATCTTAGTTCCCCGCTTCCTTCGGAAAAGTTTGCTCATGTTCTTCGTCTGCCGCAAAACAAAAACTGGTAGAAGAAAGTATTTCTGCTGCGTTCGAGCGCTTAAATGACAGCCTCAAGTGTTAAAAGTTTCGGAAACGTTCGGCCTCGGATCCGCCTACCACCTCCTCTGTTTCTCCGATTCTTGGTTCTCCTGATTTCACGGTGTCATCGCGCGTCGCTTATGTTCCCAACTCGCCTTACTTTCCACTTTTCTTTTTTTATTTTTTGTTGGAAAACGAGCATTGGCGGGGAACCAGGGAGGGACGTCACATTTCCCGTTCCTGGTTTCCGCAATCTCAACCACGGGCCGAGCGGATGTGAGCCCCACTCGGCGGCCGTTCCCTCCATCTTTTCTTCCTTGCTTAATTATCGAAGTGTACCCTCCTCTGCAATGCCACGGTGTCGAAAGCGTTCCATCCCACCCTGTGCGCCTCCTTATCGTGGCTTGACTCATACTAATGGTGCGAACTCATTGCTTTATCTCTGAACCTTAGCTCTTTCTCTTTATCCAGCAGTGTGCCTTGCATTCATTTAACTTGGCGTTCTGCTCATGCGTTTAATTATCTCCGTCATCGTAACACCATAAGGGAAGTCAAAAACTTTGTTTTCGGAAAATGGAACCGGCATGGTTCGCCGATCGGCGATGTTTGGCGGCGGTTTCTATTGCGCAAGTTGTACACGAGAGAAAAATGCGTTGGCTTTTCTTTTTTTTACTTCCTTGCGCACTTTATTTCGCCTAATCTTCGGAACAACTTTCTGCCGCTGAAACGGCGGCATGCTATATACGCCTCCATCACTATGAAAATTAGAACGTGAAGATAAGAACTAATAAGTGCGGCGTTCGCCATTTGACTACAGTGGTTTCCAGGTTTCCAACTGTCATAATAAACTCCCTATAAAAAACGGACAACCACGTCTTTCAAGAGGTGAAAGTTTCCGGCGAGCGAAATTGTTTCATGTTTTTCTTCGCAAATGAGGATGTAGCAACATACGGTAGGGTGCTGTAACATATGGGCGTTGTTACCTGCTTCTGGCTTTTGAAGAGGTTGGGTTAAATAATGCATTGTCTAGGCACCAAGGACCGAGACGTACAAAATGCGCTTCTGATGACGCGATATCTATGTAGCAAGTTGCACTTACAGCCGCTTTTCGATAAACTACAGTCCTCAGGCATAGAATATGAATGCGTGCTACATTTTCCGCCGTCTTAGTGTTTGCAACGATGTGATTCGACTCGGCGCGCAAGCGATCGCCATAGCCGTGGAAGTCAGAAAATTCAGAAAGCTTAAGAAATGTGGGACCCTATAACGTAAAACTATTCCAATCTGCATTTATTCCAGTCTCCTGACGTCAAATTTGCGTAAGCACCGATGCGAGACACAGGCGGTAACCCGCAGCGTTGTTTGAGAAACCCAATCAAACGCGCTCCTCGTTTATAGGAGTAATTCATTTTTGCTCTCAAAGCGAATAGCACTGCCTACCTTGACAGGTTCTTCTTATCTAATTGGCTGAGAAGAGGCGAGCTGCACACTCAAGTGGAAAGAGCTTCGATGGGGCCGAGCCAGCACAGTGAAAGTAGATAAGCCGACGAGGAAGGTGCTGCCCGCGTCTGCGATTGGCCCACTTCCCATTGCTTAGTTTGCGGTGGATGATCGAAAATCACGGCCGCGTGTAAAAATGCCGCTAAGAGGATCCTCGGGAAACAGTCTAGAGAGTGACGTCGTACACGTGCCAAAAGCACTCGCTAACGTTATACTGCTACGCCTTTTTTTATTATTATACACAAATAAATCCCTGTGCCCCGGCAACTCTGAGTAGTCAATGCCAGCGCGATCGGCGGGCAGCCATCTTCTATTCCTTTCACAACGGGGCAGTGTCCGGCTATTCTGAAAAAAAATTAGTTTTGTTCAGCATGTTAATACGTCCTTAACGCGTACACGTCACTTTGACGCGTTGAGTTTTCGCGGTTTTGTGACGTCGCGTGACAGACAGCCGAAGTGGGCGCAGCCCGAAAACTTTTGACCAATAGTAAAGTGCTAATGGCGAAAAAGGCTTCGAATCAGAAATAATTATTTTTCTTTCGTTAGGACTAATCATGCTTTATCAGCGTGCGCATATCATATCAGATGGAGCGTTATCGCAGTTTTCCTGCCGTCGTGTGACAAACTTGTGAAAGGGGGGTGGCCCCAGAATTTTTTTTACCAGTCATGGAGGGTTGATTGCAGAAATGGAATAGAAAAGTTTGGAATAGTTTCACGTTATAGCACCCTTGCGTCCAAAACGATTGTGACGTACATTATGTATTCTAACAGCGATAGGAGCAATGGTTGGTTGACGGACTTCAATGTGGCAATGTCGAATTTGCACTTGGTGTAACGCAGTTTCCCTGTGCATGCGTATTGCACACGTTTTTCAGCCAGGCAGTGTTCTAAAAAAACTATTAAAACAGGAAGATCTGGCATAGATCTGATAGATTTAGCGTAGCTAACGCAAAGCTACTATCGCACTGACCTGAAATTGGCGCCTTTTCACAAGGTACTCTTGCAGGCCTGGATGCTACCATGCTCTCACTTTTACCGCATTTATGCTTGGCTACAGCGCCATGTGGTAGGCCGTCTGGTGTGTGGAAACATTTTATCTCCGATAATGCTCCTCTCCCTTTTAGCAGAAGCACGCGTTTATTTCGCGAAGCGTTAAGACGCAGTAACGCAATAGACTCGACAATAAACACTTGTGGCGTTTGGTTATGCATATATGCATTACATATACAGTGAAGAGATAGTCATTTCGACAAACTTGTTGCTTTTACAAGAAAAGATAGAGCTGCTTTAGAATGGCATTCCCGTCTGTGGCGTTCTGGAGAAACAGGATTTACTTACGCTGTCTGCACCAGCGACATTGCGCTCGTTTTACCCTTGCTACCAGCACCAACCATAGACTGCCTCAAGTGGCAGCGCAAGCTCGACGATTTCCCAAGAGCTAACGTTCACGCCGACACCTTCGCTTTCCCGTCGGGCTTTCTTACGAACGAAGGCGAAGGAAGACTCGCGATCCTTCCACGTCAAACGCACCGAACCTCACGAATACATTTACGCAAGGACTCGTCTCTGCCGATATCGTTTCAGTGAAAGTTTTATCCTTTTACTTCTCCTCTTCGCCTCAACAGCGGATGAAAAATAATAATAATAATAATAATAATAATACTGTGCTTCCATTTGTCAACAGCTCGAGATGGTAGCTTCTGAACAAAGGTCGTTGATCTTTCTGTTTCACCTTATTTTTCGGTTCTTGCATTCTTCAGCATACAGTGAGAGCAGCTCCTCTGCGTAAGGTGCTTCCAGCTAAAGGGTCCCGGCGCGGCTCGAATTCGCCGCTCGCGATCGACTTAACAACGCTCTAAAAAAAAAAAAAGACAAATGTTGTAAGATTGTGTTTGTCTATGTGGCACTCTCTTTCTTTTCCCCTGTATTTCTCGGCAGAGACAACGAACGGACTTCTTAAAATTAGATGAGCTTTTTCTCTGTTTCGCTTTCAACAGCTCAACTCCGTGTTTCATTGAAAAACACACTGTTTTTGTCGTTAATCTCACTCCAGCTTCCTTTACCCTCTTCAATCAAGGAAAACAGTCGGTCTTGCGCGCTCCTTGGGAGCAAGGTAATTACTTTCAGAATTCCTGACTAGTCTGCTCATTTTAATTCATTTGCTGTCAAGATGCCCACTGCACCGTTCGTTTGTTAAGCTAAGACGAACGATTGGACTTCGAATGCAGCTTTCGCAACTGTATTTGTAGCGGCGTCCGCTCAGAGCTCCCTTAAACAGCTTGGCCTACAGGTGTGGGCAGCAGGACATTTGAAAGCCCTAAGAAGCAAAGCGCTACAGAAAAAAAAACAAAGAGTGGGTAGCGCGAGAGATCCCTTTCAGCGAGGAGCGGCTCTCCTTTTTATAGCATATTGCCCACTGTTTTTAGGTGTCAACACTGGCCACCTGAATTTCAAGAGTTGTTTCATCTTAACGCAGTGCGTCTCACGTTAGTTGTGTCGTGTTATGCGTGCAGGTGACTTCAAGTTCACCACAGATAAGTTGACGCAAATACAGAAAGTTTGAAATACAGGGACATTTATGACTCATCGAAATCATCAGAAGGCTGGATGCACTTTGTTATGCATTTTCTCACTCCCTTTCTGGTAGTCTCAGTAGTGTTCTTTTTTCTGCCATTGCTGGAAGCTGCAAGGGCTGCAACCATAATTATAGAGGCTGGTTCAGTAACGCGCCTAACGAAGGTAAACGCCGTGCGCACGCGGGTGGCAGGTGACCTCATGAGCGGCAGCGAAACGCGAATTGGAATGAAAACGGAAGCATAGAAAGCTTGTGGAATACGTGCGCCGAAAGCGAGCGTCTGAAACCGGTCGCCCGTCACTGAAGTCTAATAGTCGGCCTTCTGATTCGTGACCAGTGCCCAGCGGACGTCTCAATGGTCAGCGTAAATGAGTGTCCCAGTCGCCAATTACACCTCTCCCCGGTAGGCGCGCAGGCATCCCAACAAAACTGGCTGTCACGCATTCTCTACATACACCGTGAGAGAGGAAAATTGGAGTCCCACTAGCACTTGCTGAGTCACTACAATAAAACTCAATGCGACTGTATAGAGAGTGATGTGGCCAACAGTACAATCTGCGCAGATTTCGCACTGTCGTGTGTCTTATATCGTGACTATGAACGATCCATAAAGTTATTCCTGAGATAGATGTTCGATATGTGAGGTGCTGTGGCCGCAGTGGTTATTACTGGCGCAGCTCGTGTAGCAGAGCGCATTTCGCGAAGCAGCGCTCGACACACCGAGTTTGGCTCAGGTCGTGTGCGCGTCGCCGTGACGACATCGCAAGCTGGTCTGACGCGCCGAATCAGTGCCACCCAGTGACTTCTTTCTTTGCCCAACATAAGTTCTTTAAACAATTTTTTGAAAAATACTTCTTCGATAGGAAAAGTATGTATAGAAGATAGCTTTCTATGCTCCTATTTTATTGCGATAGCAATCATATGGACACTCCAAGCACATTTCTGCCGTCGGCGTCGCCATGAGGTTCCGTATAATGTCCCAGGGCGATAACGCCGTCGCCGCGTCCCCGACACTGTATGTGCCAGTGTAAGCGTGCGAGGGCAGCCGACGATCGTGGCTCAATCTCGCCCGCGCGAAAGGGACGAAATCGGAGAGGAAGCGCGCCGTCTTCCGTAGCGTGCGAGGCACCCAACGTTGCGAGGCACCGGAAGGAAGGGGGGCGGCGTTCTACTCGGCTGCAATTGCGCATGTGGCGGCTGCGCGCGGTCGCGCGGCCGTATTTCGAAAGTGATCTGCGCTGGGGGCAGAGTCTAGGTGCGTCGGCGGCTCGTAGCTTTGTGCGTACTGTGTCTTCTCGGCGCTCACTTTGTTTTGAAGCGATAGACAGCACGAAGATCAGTTCGATCGCTGCTGCTGCCGCATTTCCTTAAGCCAGCGTTTTGACAGCTATTGTCCGCGCTCATCGAGTGTAATGCGTTCATCTTTGCTGTGCGTGCTGACACCATGCTTGTTAATTTATTTAGTAAGCGAATGTTTACAAGTTGATACGGTCTATAAAAGTGATATCCTCATTACGTATGGCTGTCTGCTAACTTGCTTTCCCAATCGATGTTTCGTCTTTCTGGCGGAACTGCGACTTTTTTGGGTTGCTGTCGTTGTTATCGTTTAAAGTGATAAAGTTTCTTGCTAACTTCTACCGCTATGTATACGTTTATGTAGTCAACGACACGTGGCTAAATTGATATGCACTGGCATAATAGGAGACAGAATTTCTACCTGCCAGTAGGGATACACTACTTTGTTGCAATATTACTATGTTTGCAGACGTTCACTTGCTACAAAACCAAAGTAGAACTAATATAATGCCTATATAGCACAAAAAATGTCTAGCGGAGATCTAAAGACCGATCCTTGCGCTATCGTTCACTTTCCTTCTGTCTTCAGCTTCATGGAGCACAGGTAGCCTTAAAATGGGCAGTGTCGTTTCTAGTGTAGCTATTAAGTATTATTTAGCGTATGGTACCACAGATGTTTTTGCGGCACATGGAAAAAAGCTGGGGAGCTGAATTCAGATCGCATTACCTTGAGATAAGCGCTCCTTTCCACTGCCAGAAAACACATTTAAGTGCCTGTTACGCAAATTATTATAAATTTCGACCAACATTCAGTCTACGTGGTGAATTCTTAGAGCTGCATAATCTAAAACAAGTGGAACGGGTTTTCTTAAATGCGGCCGCACAATTTGTCATGGCTTACCTAAAGGGTGCTTTGTCGTCAGGTTACCCTCCATGTAAGAAAGCCTACTTTACAAGCGAACCTCTCGATTTTCAATAAGTACTGCGAAACTGTGCATTAACTTCTCTTTCTTGCATTGGGGTCGACGCAAAATTGCGGCAAGATTCCCGTTCTTCAGTCATTTACTCTTTTTCTTGTTTTTGTCTCCGCATGCGCACCCAATCTTACCCATTTCACGCGCCACGGAGTATCGAATCAAAGCAACAACATCACATCGTTTGAACGCAGACACTCTTCCAGATAATTTTTTAAAGCTTGAGCATTCGGCTTGTCGTAATTCACTAAGCAGCTAGTAATATATCAATGCCATCACATGTGTTCCTAGCAGAAGACAATTCTTCTTTAATTTTATTAAATACACGTCCTTCAAGTTACCACCCATGCTGCAGAAATGTTACGTTCGCGCTGAGTCGCTTGCAAGTGGACCTGGGTGTCAATACGTGCGCAAGTACGCTTCGAAGATTTTGCGTTATATCTACTGTCAACTATTAGTTTCTCCAAATTAGACAAATTTACCTTGAATGTTTCGGGTCAATTAAAACCACTATAAGGCGAGTTTCTGAAGCACTCTTTTTTTTTTTTCAAGGGACATTACCGTGCAAGAAACGCACCACGATGCCGAATGTACTCTAATATGCTATTATGTGCAACAAAGATTCAAGACAAAATAATTTAAATGCCTTCCCAAACTTTGCTCTGGCTGTCCGCCCTGTCGGCATTGTCCGCCCTGTCGTGATGAAGCACCTCTTGGCATAAAGGCAGTGCCAATACGCGCCCACAGAGCAACGGGATAAAATAATGAATTCCAGAATACTGATTGCATTAAGAATAACGTGCGAACAAATATGTAAAATTTTATGGTACAAAAAAAGTTATGTCAACCTAGCAAATAGAATGTCATTCGCCTCAACTTTAAACTAGACCATGACGGTATGCTGAAAAATATTGTATAGATTCTCGCAGATGTCGTCGAACATACGTACAATAACAAAATGAAAGCATCCTCACAGACAGAGCTCTGTCCTCTTTCTAGCGTTTCAGATGCTTGATTATTTTATCTTCGGGTCTAATTAATTATCGCAGAACAAAAAATGCACTGCACTTCGGCTCACAAAACTCTTCAGGCAAGCGCCTGTAAAACTACATCTCCTCCCTACAGTCCATGATGTCCTACAGAAAATATATAATAAGGTGGACGTATAGGAGTACCTCTCAGAAATATATGTAAATGCTGCCGTGAACATGAGAGCCCCGTTAGTTTACAGGTATCCCGCGATGGGCTTGCTATAGAAGTGACATTATAAAAAGTTGACGAAGGCCCTGAATCATTTCCTGATGGGTACATATCGCAAACAGACTGATCAAATTCAGAGTGAGGCACTCAAGGACTAATACTTTTCCTGGTTGCACAGTTGAAAAGCATAACAATTACACCTCTAGTGATTCCACACAGTACGCTGAAGTGCGGTAAGCCCCAGTTTCGTGTGAAAGTGCGGCAAGAAGCGACTATGCATCGGCTCCGTGCGCACTTTCTGTAAATTCGAAGTCTACATAGATCACTAAGTAAGCGATTCAAAAATCTTATTCTGAATTTTCAAAATTCGCAAGGATAGGAACACTCAAGTAAGGAAAGAAGCAAAGCTAGTGTTCCAACAGCGGATTCCTAAGGACGAACGTTCAAAGTGGTGCAGCAGATGTCATAAAAGCGTGGTACAACGGGAAAAACTAATCAATGAAGAGAGAAGCAAAATGCATATCACGACTAGTAATGCCTGCTGGTCGGACCTCATGCTGCGAGTCACTCGGGGTGGCAGAGTCGCGACTGCGGAAGCCAGCGGAAAAAGCGCAAAGTCCGTCCGAGTGACGGACTGCCACCACCGGGGCAGGTGGCCCCGCCGAGTGACACGCTGGCGTGAGTCGCGTGACAGCGGCTGCCGGGCAGCGCCGTGGGGACGCACCTTCCGAGAAGGCTGGACTCGAGCCTGGGTTGTCCGGCGTCATGCGTGCCGCCGTCGACGTGGCCGTGTTGGCGCGAGCGCCGTCAGCAGCGGTCGACGGGCGCCGCTGGCTGGCGGCCCGGGACGGCACGGCAGAGGCCCGCGAGCAGCGAGACGGGCTGCCGGCCCGTCAGGCGTCGCATGGTCGTGTCCCCCCCTCGGGCGAGGAACGCGACCGGGGCTCTTGTGCCCCCCAGTGGAAGCGCGCCCCCCCGCGCTCCAACACGCGGCGCGGACGCCGAGCCGACTGGGACGGCTGCGCCATGCGCTCCGCGCGCGCGGCCGAGGGCGGCTCCTCTCGCCCACGGCCGCCGTGCGCGCACCCTCGCCCACACCCGCGGGCGCAGGCCCCTCCCGCCGGCGGAAGGCGAAGGCGCGCCTCCTCCCTCGGCGCGCACCCTTTCTCCTCCGCCGGTGACCAAGTGAAAAGCGCGACTTCTCTGCGCGCCTCAGGACCCTGCATTTTCGCTTTCGCGCGGCCCACAGTTGTCACTCCTTGCTCGCTACTCGAACGCAGCGCCTGCAGTCGGCACACTTTTCACTGGGTTCCCAGCAGCTCCGGAAAATGACGTGCGTACAGTCGCGCTGTTGAGCTTTCTTACAACAATATTCCTTTTCTTTTTCTCCCCACGTTATCTGCCCCGTTCCTGCAGCAGATTGGTTCATCTTCAATGAGATGCCATTCATGATATCAAAGTTCATGGAATGAGGACTGCTCACCTCCGTCCTCAATTTACCACCTCTCCGTGGTTCAACTTGCATCAACACCCCACCTTTTCAGGCTTTTTGGTATAGAACATGCGCTTGTGCAGTAAAAAATCACGATGAATGCAAGTCAGAGCGATAATTTCTGCCACATGTAAAATTGCGTGTATTCCAGGACCATGACTCGTATCATGGAGGTCATTTCTGTCCTTGCCTGAACTAGAAGGCATACTTCATCGCGCCATAAATTATATGCGGAATGAGCGGCATTCGCAGGTGCTAGCAGAAGTATACGAGGGTCTTCTTGCAAAATTTGAACAAAATTCTGCGCTTTTTCGCGTGTATGGGAGTGCTGGCGTACCTTGTTTCCGCAATGCTCTCGTGGTCTATTTGCACGAATCGTTTTCAAATTAGCTCGTTACACTGTTGTCCAGTCTTGTACATGTTACATGAAAACGTAAATCCTTACAATTAGATGTACCCGTCGCGATGGCTCAGTGCCTAGGACGCTTTGCTGCTGAGCACGAGGTCGCAGGTGCGATTTCCGGCCACGGCGGCCGCATTTCGGTGCGGCTGGAATGCAAGAACGCTTGTGTACCGTGCATTGGTCGCACGTTAAAGATCCCCAGGAGGTCGAAAGTAATCCGGAGATGCCCCGCTACGGCGTCGCTAGTAAGCCACTGCGTAGTTTTGGTATATTAAAACCCACAATATCTAAAAATTACTTCTTTAAAAAACATGATTTACTTCATTCCCAAGCACAGCTCCCCAAAAAAACAACTACAATTCCTGAAAAGTAATCAGGTAATTTTCCCCTTCCTTTCAAGTTTTTTTTCCCCTTAGAGCTACATAGTGTCTGTACTGTAATAAGTAAAACGAACTGAAGGCACGTCCGGGGCGCTTGTTAAGCTTTCTTGAAACTTGCCAATTAAATGTGCGAAGAGGCACATGGCTGCGTGCAAGCTTATTTCCAATTACGGGCCAGGAACTCTTCACGTTCTTCCCTCGTCGCAGCAAAACTCTGTCGTTTTTCTTCGCGGTAATGTTCATGCAAGTGTTCGTGTTCAGTACTGCACTTTGCAACAAAGTGAAAATGTGCCCGATCCAGGGGTAGGCGAAAAAAACGTCTTCGCTTTAAATTACGTGCCGGCAAAGACTGATCGCTCACAAGCCATCGGTGCTCGAAGAAATAACATGCTGCCACGACGTCCTGAGCGTCCCGTTGCAAGCAGTACAGCACCCATACTTTTCCCTTTGCATCACTTGGCTCTGGCCAGCTTAGCGCATCACAATGATGTCGCCCCTTTCTGCACTGGTAGCCGGCCGCCAGTTGCTACGCATTGCCAAAGATGAACGGAAACTATCAAATCGCTGCTCACGGTTTCGTTTTGAGGGTGTTCTAATGTTCTTCCTCCTCCTCTCATCTGTACTGCTTCTTCCTTTTGTGGCGCTCGCATTTCCTCATGCTGCTGTTTTATTGCTGCGTTCGCGACTCTGCGTAAAAAGGAACAACGTTGTTGTATACTGTTTCTTGGTGTGTTTGCTGAGCCCTATTTAGTGCACCAGCGTGTGAGCCCACCAGAAACAGAAGTCGAGTTTGATGAGTATAGATCGCGCACCGTATCAGTCAAAAGCACTATTGAAAGATTGTGCTATTATTAGAATACTTAGCATGCGCCATCATGCGCCATCCGGATGGTGCATGGCGCCAGCATGCGCCATCCGCCCACACGCACTCACGTACACAAAGCAAAGTGTTGCATCTGTAGTGGGCCAACGAAACTACTTATTATTTCGACAATATTACGCATAGGTCTGAGTTGGAGTCAAGCAGATACCCTGCTATGAGCTTTTAATCATGACTTCGGGGCAGTTACGAGACGGCTGGTCCAAATCAATTGAGTCTGACTCTACGAAAGTCCTTCATTGCATGTGTCTCAATGAGTCTGAACCCGTGACTTTATGATTCTGAGGAATCGGTGATTCCGGGAATTTCAGCGAGCCCGAGTGAGTATGAGTCTGGAAGCCCGCGAGTTGAGTCCACCTGCTCTGAGCCTGAGTCTGAGCCTGAATGAGTCTGATGCTGCGATCCCGAGTCTAAGGGAGCCCTGAGCTTAAGATATTTTTGCGAGAATGTCTGAGGGAAGGTTGTTTATTTTGCCGACGATAGGAGCATCAGTTGCATCACACACTTCTTTTTTTTTTCCTTACCGACATTTTACTGACACGTTGCATCGCTGTTTTTAAGCGCTGAGCCGTGATCCCTAAAGAGTTACAGAACGCAGTGCATCTTGCAGTCTACAATCTCTCCCTCTGGCTCTCTCTCTCTCTCTCTCTCTCTCTCTCTTTTGTCGTTCTTAAAAAATATTTCTGTGTGCGGAAGAAGACGTCTATTGAGACCACTCTGTTGCAAACAAACACTCCGTTCCACACATTCAATTTTCAGTTTTTTCACACAAAAGTAATTACAAAAAATGACTAGCATAAAGGAAGCGGTCCTGTATCCGGGAGTCACTCCCCGCAGCCTCATAAGCTAACCTTCACTTAGCAGGTCGACCAACCGGACCCCCCCCCCCTCAAAAATGCGCATTAAGAACACTCACACGAAATGTGATGCAGCTAGTAACTCAAATGGGAGGTCATCATAAAGAACGCAACATCACCCCGAACGATCAGACATTGATCATCCAATATACTATAATTAGCGGACTAATATATTTTTTGTCATAATGCACGCGAGGTGGAAATTGACATCTTTTGACAATTTTTGTCAAATCATAAGGTAATCAATACGCCAATTGATTCAACAATTATCAATGAATAAATAAACAAATCAGTCAGTTTATTTCCAGTTTGTGGAAAATTCATAGCGGCAAGAGAAAAGCAACGTCGCAGCACTGTTCGACCAACCTCGCCATACCTTAACTCAGGAGGTATCACGGATAGGCACCTTTTCGGAATAAAAACCAGTGCGCCGCACTTAAACGGGGAAAAATTCAGAGGCGACACCACGACGCTGACACAGTGCTGCGTGACATGCAAGCGCAATAGCTTTTGTTTACTTACTTTCGTATGTGTGTGCATTCACGGTAGATCCCCCCCAAAATTCAGTTGTGAGACAGCGCTCGCGTCGTGCACTTTCTTCTTGGTCCCTTGTGCTTTGCGTTCAATTTTGATAACAGTGAACCCAACAAGTGCCCATGTTTGCACTGCAGGAGATGTTTCGCAATTAGGTTCATCTTCCGATACATTCTGCAGCAAACTTCAACTCCTTAAACGCTATTGACCATACGTAATACGTTGCGCATAGAATACAGTTAATATTTTAAACGGCAGACCCTTAAAATTATGCATTATTCATTCACAAATACATGTTTCTTAACAACGTATTAGAAGGTGCACTTAAAACAGATCGCATCAACAACATGAAGGAGCCAAATGGACATTTCATAAGGTTCTTGCAGATTTTGAGAATAATAACATCAGTGATTACGCCTACTTCTATGCTTTAGGCTGGCTTCAGCGGCGTACATTTTCTCTCGTTCGGCTTGGTCAAATTATTAACAAGCCATCAATAAAAGTGTGCTGCTTCCTTGTCAACCGTTAGTAAAACCTATATACGTTGAGAAAAGTTTCGACAGTGGACTTCTTCCCTGCGGCTGTACCCATACACCGACTACGGGAAGAAGGGGGGGGACTCCGGGGCCCGAGCCTCCTCGAGAGTTTTCCGGGAGGGGGGCTGAACCCCACTCCCCCCGCCGACGCCGAAGCCTCCCCCCCCCCAGCTAACGTGTTATTGCCAGAGTTTTGTCACCCATATCATCTGAGGTTCCTTTTGACTTGACGACCTTTTCACTTACAATTTTAGTGTGGCTAATAGCTTACTGCATCAATGTTGGCGTGGAGATGCACGGATTTTAATTCATACTTTGTTTTATTTCTGAAAATCGTGACATTAGGAAAACAAGCGCAATAGAAGTACCAGCGACAGCTGCCTCATCCGTATTTTCTCACTTCAACATTGTTTTAATTTTCCACTGTATACGCCGCGCACATGCACAATATATTTAAATATATACACAGGGCAAAGGTTATTATATTTTTTTAAAAAGAAGTAGGTAGCCAATTAACAATTATTTCTATAGATATGGTAGCTTACGCCTAGACAATGAATATGTAGCTATATGTTCAACTCGCTTCAAAATGCTTTGCGTGCTTTTCTGATCCTGAAAAAAACCTGTAGACTTTAGTGAACCCTTCGGCAGAGTCTTTTATAAACGGCGTGGGAAATGCACGTGAATGATGTGTATCTCAGTGTCGCTTCTCTTTCCAGTAAGCAAAGCTAACGACTCATTAAAAACACACTTCTAATAATTTACAACATTTATTAGGGATGGAAACATCGTCACTAGCATGCAGAGGTCGCAGATATATACAGGTTGTCCCAATTAACTATCATGCACCAAGACTTAAAAAATAAGTAATGCGTTACTCGAAGAAAACCTAATGCATATTGTTTCCATAGCAATAGTGTAGCTGCCAGTAATTTTTTCGTTACTGAGATATAATTAGGTAGCTGTAATTAATTATCTGACTCGAGACTGGACTGGAAAACTTTATTATGGGGCTGCAGCACGCGCATAGCGCGTAGCGGGCGTTTCCCACGTAGGGACCGACAGGGAGTAGCTGGCAGCAGGCTGGCGGGCCTGCTAGACGGGCCACTGCTGGTGGGAGAGTAGTGTGCTTCTGAGGGACTTCTCCCACTCGTCCGAGGTAGAGTCTAAATCGAGACGTACTATCATAATTGTCAAAGTGTCAATGAGGCATTTGTAGGAACAGCCAAGGGACATTAACTGCGGTATTTTCAGCGATGTACTAATTGCGTACTAACCTTTTTCGACTGATAAAGAAACCCTGCAAAATATGGTGAATACCACGTGACTGCGCCCCCACCCCCATCATAAAGCAGCGCCTTCGAACAGGCTCCTTCTAAAGTAGCCAGAATGAAATGAAGGAAATAAAGAAAAAAAATAACCGCCCAACCACTCCGTACAGACGGTTAACCAGCGAAGCTGAAACGTGCGGCCCCGGTGTTTATCACTGGGTTAATCCCGATGGTTCATTAAATGACGGCTTGGTGGGCTGCCGGATCCTCGGTACGCAGTTGCTGCTTACCGAGGATGCACGAGCCTGCTCTTGTGCCCGGGCTGCAGCATCGGTACGGCGTAGACGAGCTCGCTTCCGGTTCTGCTCGCGGCATTGCTGATCGAAAGCTGCCTGTTCCTCAAGAGTACGTATGACGCGTGGCCTACCCTTTTCGGAGCCGGAGAGAAACTGTAGCGCGCCCGCTAGGCTGCGACGGAGAGCAGTGACGTCACTACTGGCGCAGCCAATCGCGCGCCTCTCTTTCGCTTTTTTTTTTTTCGTTCGTGCATTCGCATCGGGAGGCACCGGAGGAGTTTTCGGTGTACAGGCAATGGACGAATCGGCTAGCCATGTACAGCTTTGCTGTAAAACATCGTGTTCCAGCTAGTCCCTTATCTGCCGCGCTTCTGCCGAAGTAACACGTCGCGTTTGGTGTTAGCTGCAAACCAGCTGTGATAGCTGTTGTCTTAGCGCAGATAAAGTGCATGGATGCTTCTTTGTTTTAGCCAGGAAACCTATCACCACAAAAGCGAACTGACAACGTCAGTGCAAATGTTTAAAGGTGCGTTTTGTTTAGTCCCACTCGCCATGTCTTGCTCTGATGAGCAAAAGGTAAAAATGATCCTTGCCTTGGGAGCTGCAAATGACAACAAGAGGAAGGCCGCAAATACATATCAGCCATGGAAGTGTGGCGGTAGACCAAACGCATCGACTATCATCAGATATTACGAAAACTTGAGACAAACCGGCAGCTTCCAAAAACAGCGGGGGAGGACTCCATCTCAGTTCTATCCTACGCACGGATGTTCCAGCATTTATTGCCTCGAACCCTCGTGCTAGCCTGCGGGACGTTGCTACCCAGGTACCATTTTCCAAGTCATCAGTTTGGAAGATTCTAAACGACTGCCCTTCAACCGTACTACCTTAACCAGCACCAATGCTCGGAAGATACGGACCTGTAGAATCGTCTAGATTTCTCGAATTGGGTTCTCAAAAAAGCTGGTGAGTCGCTGGGCTTTTTGAGCAAGATCATGTGCACAGATGCAGCCAATTTTCATGGAACCAGATAAATTTGTATAATGCACACTTTTGGAGTGACTACAATGCACACTGGGTAAAGCGCTATCGGCACCAGTATCAGTGGTCGTTAAATGTGCGGTGCAGAATTTACGCCGGCGCTGTAATCCGCTCATCTTCTTCGATCACACAGTGACTGGAAAGCGTTACGTGGATGAAATCCTTGAAGGAGTGGTCGATGAGTTTCTCAGCGAAGTCCCGCTGTCGCCTATTCTACTTCTGTGGTATCAGCAAGATGGAGCACCAGCACACAGCAGCAGCAGAGTATACGCAACTGGCTGGATGCGACTTTTCATGCGCAATAGATTGGAAGCACGGGCCTGCAAATTGGCCGGCTATAGGTCACCTGACCTCTCTCCACTCGATTTCTTTCTTTGGGGTTATGCGAAATATCGTGCTTACGTGATCGAGACGGATGTCAGATTAGCTCAAGGCAACGATAACGGATGTCTCAGGCACTCAGGCAGCAGCCGTTGTTCAACCACCTTAACGAATTCGTTGATAATAAGGGCCCACTGAAATCTGATGATTTTTGTTTGCGTGCGTGCGTGCGCGCGTGTGTCTGTGTGTCTGTGCGTGCGTGCGTGCGTGCGTGCGTGCGTGCGTGCGTGCGTGCGTGCGTGCGTGCGTGTGTGTGTGTGTGTGTGTGTGTGTGTGTGTGTGTGTGTGTGTGTGTGTGTGTGTGTGTGTGTGTGTGTGTGTGTGTGTGTGTGTGTGTGTGTGTGTGTGTGTGTGTGTGTGTGTGTGTGTGTGTGTGTTCGGCTCATTTAAAAGTGGTTATTTGTTGTCTTGAATGCATCAGTCTTGCTTTTCTCAACACGTGGGTCGCTTCCCTGCTATAGGGTCGGCCCTATAACGTAAACCTATTCCAATATATTTTTATTCCAAACTTCTGACGTCAAATTTGCGTAACGGCCAACGCAAGCATCGGATGGTGACCCGCAGGGTTGTTTGAACAGACCAATCAAACGCTCTCCTCGTTCATAGGAGATCACTTTTGTTTGTTTGAAAAACGAATAACGTTGCCTACACTGAGCGGCTTGTCTTATCTAATTGGCTAACAAGAGGCGAGGAGCACGCTCAACTGGAGAGTGATTCGATGGGCCCGAGCCACTGCATTGAAAATCGATAACCGGATCAAAAGGGTGGTGTCGGCGTCTGCGATTGGTCCGCTTTGCCTTACTTAGCTTGTGGTGGCTGGTCGAAAATCGCGGCGGCATGCAACGGCAGCTTAAGAATGACGTTAAAACGGATCCTCAGGAAAGGAGAGTTGATAGAACGAGGTCGTAAACGTGCCGAAAGTTCTCGAAAACGTTACACGACCCCGCAAAAGGTTTTATGATACGCAAATAAACCAATGCTATCCGGCAGCTGCGAGTAGCCAGTGCCTGAGCGATCCGCGGCAGCCATCTTTTATTCCTTTCCGAACGGGGCAGCCTGCGGCTATTCAAAAGAAAATTCAGTTTTGTTCGGCATAGTAATGCATTTTTAACGCGTATACATCACTTTGACGCGGTGAGTTTTTGCGGTTTTGTGACGTCGCTTGAAAAGCAGGTGAAGTGGGTGCAGCCTGGAAACCTTTTAACAATAGCCGAGGGCTCATGGCGAAGAGGCGTCGAATCAGAAATAACTATTTTTCTTTTGTTGTGTCAAATCATGCATAATCAGTGTGTACACGTCATATCAGATGGGGAGGTATCACGGTTTTGGTGACGTCGCGTAACAGAGAGTGAAGCGGGGGTGGTCCAAAAAAGTTTTTGACTAATCACGGAGGGCTGATTGCAGAATTGGAATTGAAAAGTTTCGAATAGCTTTACGTTATAACGCCCCTATTTTTGCAGCACGTATACACTCTCATGAAAAATAAAACCATCACTTTAATTTGCTTTTGGTCCGAGGCAAGTTTCTGGCGCAAAATATAGCTGCGCGCGCACTCTGTCGATGCGGTGCGAGCAAAGCCGGGATTTGGAGCATGCTACGCCTCTTGCATTGCTTTTCGCGTTTTGTGCGTGATCAGAGCAGCGCTTCGGCGGCGTTATCGAGGGGCTTTTGTTATCAATGTAATCAGTCGGCCTTGAGAGACGAATAAGCGTGACGTAGAGAGGAAGGAATAGCTGCAAAGCCGCGCAACCTGCTGTTGCTGCTCCGTCCGTACCATTATCAAGGTGATGCGCTGTCTGTTTGCGACAGGCAATACAACTGCTTTCAATCAGCTTATTTGAGGGCGCTGCTTTATGATGCGGGTGGAAGCGCAGTCACGTGGTATTTTCCTATTTCGTGAGTTTTGTTTACCAGTCGGAAAATATTAGACGCAATTAGTACGTCGCTGAAAACACAGCAGTTAGATGTCATCAGGAGGTGCCTCGGAGTGTCAACAAATGCCTCATTGACAAATTGATAATCAGGACAGTACTTCTCGAATTAGATAATTAATTGCAATTGTCGAATTGAAGTTAAGGAACGAAATAATTTCTGGCGGCTACATCACTGTGCTGGAAACAATAGGCACTAGGTTTTCTTCGAGTAATGCAACTGCTCTTGTTTTAAATCTTGGTGCATGTTAGTTGGGGCACCCTGTATAATTCACTTAGTAACCTAAATGAGGCCAAGCTGGATTCACTCGAAATCAGAAGCAACAGCAGCCATCTGCAGGAGCGCTTATACTCGGACTCACAGAAAAAGACCAAAAAGAAAGACAGAGAAAGGCTGCAGTTTCGCCCGAAAGGCGAAGCAGTGTTAGTGATAGCGAAGTATATGACAATTACACGAAGGAAGATTACACCGCTGAGAGATCCCAGATTCTTGGTGGTGGGAAACGATTCCGGCTTTGAAATCGAACTGTCTGCCTCTTACTGTGAGGTCTTGTAAATTCTCATAGAAGGCCGTCACTTCAGTGAACAATTCTTCTAGGAGGTCACACGAAGTTTCTTCAGGTGCAATATACATATATATATATATATATATGGGGTTCGGAAAGCTAGTCGAGCTTCCCCCCCCCCCGGGGGAAAATGGAAACTTTCCGCCTATGGCTGCCCTTACAAAAATTTTTATAGAAAGTCCATAGACAGTCTATAGACATTTCTTTAGACTAGTCTATAGACAGTCTATAGACTTATGGCCATACTCTTTTTATAGACTAGTCTATAAAAGTCTGAGTCTATAGACTGTCTATAGACATTTCTCTAGACTAGTCTATAGACAGTCTATAGACTTATGGCCATACGCTTTTTATAGACTAGTCTATAAAAAGTCTGAGTCTATAGACTGTCTATACACAGTCTATAGACAGTCTATAGACTTATGGCCATACTTTTTATAGACTAGTCTATAAGAAGTCTGAGTCTATAGATTGTCTATAGACTGTCTATAGACTTATGGCCATACACTTTTTATAGACTAGTCTATAAGAAGTCTGAGTCTATAGACTGTCTATAGACGGTCTATAGACTTATGGCCATACAGTTTTTATAGACTAGTCTATAAAAAGTCTGAGTCTATAGACTGTCTATACACTGCCTATAGACAGTCTAGAGACTTATGGCCATACACTTTTTATAGACTAGTCTATAAGAAGTCTGAGTCTATAGACTGTCTATGGACAAATGTATAGGCTTACAGTTCTACTTTTGTAGACTGAAGTCTATAGAATGTCTACAGATGAGATTTGTCCGTAGACATTTTATACACTTCAGTCTACAAAAGTAGAACTATATATACAGTTCTACTTTTGTAGACTGAAGTCTATGTAATGTCTATATACAAATGTATATAGATAGTCTATAGACATTCTATAGACTTCAGTCTACAAAAACAGAACTTTATAGTACGATACACTTTTTTTCTATGACATTCTGCAGACATTTGTTAACAAATATGAATTTTTTTAATCTATAGGCACTCTATATACACAGACATCTTATAGACAAGTCTACAAAGAGTGTATAAGGCCATAACTCCATAGCGGCTGTCTACAAGTTAGTTTACATTTTTGTTTACATGCGGTAGCAAAAAGTTTTGAATGTATTTATGCATGTGCACCTGTTCCTTTTCATCTGCACTTATGCATTACCGTTAGTAGATTAATAATGCTTCTGAACCAGCTGTACTTTCATATATGTTGCATAAACAGAAAGAATTTATATAGTGCTGAATCATGCAGTGCGAAAAATAAAACAAATGCACCAGCAATGCATTCACCATTTTTATTGCTCGATATAATAGATGAATTTCTTAAATTCATGTCGTATGCTATTATGGAAACAGATTAAATATTTACACTACTCCTTGGCAAGCACGGTCGCCAGGCTGACCTTTACCTTTGTGTCATTAGTCCCAAAGGTGCTGCAGGTGTATGCTGCAAATAAGTAGATGCAGCAATATGAGGCAAAAATAACAAGTGTATATTCTTTGTGTGTTCATTAAGCAGCTTAATATATTTGCTCAAACCATCTAAGTCAATACTTAATGCGGTTTAACTATGACTAATGGCTGCTTGTCAATACAAATCAGCACCTTTATACAATGTTTTATTGCATGGTATGGTGAACAATTAAACAGTCACAACTGCTGCTCGTGCCAGCAACAGTATGTTCCCTTTCATGACAAGTTCATATATGATGCATTATTGTACTTATCCCAAATGGTCTCTATATTTATTGCTGAAACGTTACCCAGTTGGCCTGTCTGTACATTCTTTTTTGGCTGGTAGTTAAGTATGCCCGTGCAGAGGGATATTTTCAGAAGACGTGACTGGAATATTCACAGTATCATGCCTAAGATTGTAATTTATTTTGCTTAATACACATTTAAATGTCTTTCTCGTACTTTTTAAATGAATGGGTGATTGGACATAACTTCAACGGAAGGCAGACGGGCTGATTGTATCGATATGGTCACTTAATTTGTTACAGGTAATGAGGTCTCTTGGGCGTGCTAACAGGTTTCCAAGTTAGGTATACCACATGAGCACCCGAAATACCACACGAGCACTTTGTGTCATGGCACGACAGATATGCACCTCCTAGGAAACAGAACTGATAGTATAGTTCGAATGAATTCTATTACAGTAAATTATTTAAGGTGCTTTGAAAGATGAAAATTTTTTCTAGGCTATCGAGGTTCAGGACGTTTAGTTAACGCAAAAAAAACACATATTGAGTAAGAAATGCCTTGTCAGTAAGCTTGACTTCCTTTTATTTTTCAATAAATGGAACCAATTTCCTTCAATTTTTATCAGGTGAAACGTTTTAAAAATATATTTAACTCAGAGATTCTCTGGAAACATTGTATGACATATAACAAGACAGCATACCTATGTGGCCATTTTAAAATTTCCCGATCTTTTTCCAAGCCTTCCCTGGCTGTTTTCATGAAAATTTTCTGGCAATCTATGACGCCTGCAGCTTAAGTGTAATAAAAAAAAATATTGTGGTTTAATGCTTGCTAAGTACTGCCAGTCCATAATATTTAGATAAAACGAATAACACGTCAGTCACTTGACATGCAGTATTAGATTCAACTGACTTGAATCCCTTGATTAATAAAGCTGACAAGGGCTTCGGCAAGTTCGTAATTGATGGCCACACGAGTACAGCACGGAAGACACAGAGACACACGTAAAGCAAATGCAACAATGTGAGGAAAAACTATACAATGAGTTATACAATTAGTTATTTTTACGGTTCAATAGTAGTTTTCAATATAATTTGCTCTCATCACTTATGCCTCTAGTTAACTTTGTTTACCTCTGACTAAAGACTACATGGCAATATTAATCAGTACCATTATGATGTTTCGTTATACTACAGTATGATAAGCAGTTAGACAACCGTAATGGTCACCGGTGGCAGCAACGGTACGTTTCGTTTTAAGACAGGTTCATGTGACACACAGTTTACTTATAAAAATAAAAGAAATGCGAGAATCCCAACCGATTCCTATAATAATACTTGTTGAAACAAAGATACCCGGCTGGACTGTGCACATTTTTCAGGTATTAATGCAATATGCCCGTGCCGAACGAACATGCTCAGCATACTGACTGCAGTTTTGAACAATCACGTTAAGATTTGCAATTTATTTCCGCTTAGAACGGTCTGCAATCTCTCTTTTCTCATACTTCGAGATTAATACATTTGCCACACTTTCAGTAGAATGCACATGAATGGGGGCGTACTGATCAGGTTACTTATCAACTAAAACATGTTACGATCTCTTAGGTGTGTTGATAAGGGTAGAACAAATGCAATGCCCACTGAATTATTTGAATAATCTGTGCGTTATCTACTTAGAAAAGACCACCAAATTGATAATCTGGCTCTTTTTTTCTTTTGTGCAGCGCATATTGTATGCAGTCTGTCCAAGGCGACGGCACTACATGCAACAGTAATGAAAACCGGAACACTTATTACGCACGACAATGACTTCATACCATGCACGATTAGCACAATGCGAATCTGCGCCAGCAGCTGCCTTGTGATTAAGAGCACGTAAACTGCAGAACGCCGAAGCATCGGAAGCCGCTTAACGCTTTTCATATAGCTCGAAAGATAACTTCTGCTGCTAAATTGTTTAAAAAAGAGACAAAAAACAAATCTTCCAACTACCGTCAAACGCAATGCCTTCAGTTTGAAACGTGTAAAGGTGTTCCCGGAGCGACTAATTTATTGTTCTCTAATTTTTTCGGCTAAGTTGCGAAGGTGCAAGTGACTGGGCTTATCGCAGGTTTCATGCTCCAAAAGCGTTTGTGGTTGCATATAAATAGATTGGGTGAATCTAGAGATTTCTACTAGACATTTCTTCAAGTCTCGTGTTTTGCTTGCTGTAACTTCCCAAAATTATTTAGATTGGTTGCCAGGAACCTTAAAAATACTGCTACTATTAAACTATGCGAAAACGGCAGCGCACACACTGCTGATGCATGCCCCGCAAACACGGCCTTTCATCCGAGTACGCTAGCAGTTATTCAACTATGCCTGTCTGTTTGAAAATTCTTGATGCTAACACAATTTCGAGATATATACGTAAAGCGTGTCACGAGAATTTCACTACACACACGGTGCAGCATTCATCGCGGCCGGATCAAGCGCCACTAAATGAGATCTACCACACTGGCTGCCCAACACACACAATCCGCTTAGTGGTAGCTCAGTATCAAGTTAAAACATGGTGTACTTCCTTTTTTACGCACCAAAGCTATAATGATAAAATCAACAAGCACGAGCGATCGCTCGCCGTAAAACATTCCGTATAGTAGAAGCGAGAACAAGAGCGCGTTCTCAAACCATGTCAACGACAAACCGACACTATACCCGAGTCGCCTGCGCTACATGCAGCCGGTTCGCGCTACGAAATGCGCTCACATAATCATGAGGTATTGACGCAAAACGTCTTTGATAAAGCTTACCATTCAGTGTAGTTGACGTGTGATGCCACAAAGAAGACACACATACACAGACACCAACGTTCAGGGAGACACCGCACACCGGCACAACCGTTTACGTGCCTGGCGCACTCGTTGAGACGGCGCACCGCCGCGCATGCGCAAGAGCTCCGAGCATGCGCAGGAGCTCCGCGCGGGAGGGCGTGCGCGCTCGGAGGCGTGTGAGCGCCTTTTCCTCCTTCATTGTTTTCTTTGTCTCTTTCTCTCTCTCTGCGCGCCATGCGCGCCGGAACGGGTGTCTTTTCTTTTCCGTTACGCATTTTTTTCGTGGACGAAGGATATGCGCTGGCAGGTTGTATGACAAACGCTGTGGGCTATCGTATGAGACTGGAACGCTAACATGAATGCGCTGTTTGTAAAAGTCGTTACGGGGCCCTTCAGACGTTTTACACGCATTATTGCCAGCGTCGATGAGTAATACAGCGTATTTGTAGCATATCTTCCAGCGTACCGCCAAATGTGATGCCCGCACGTATGTTAGTGCTAATTTTCTGTTCCGATGATAGGTCAAAGCAATCAGTACAGCATTGAGGTACTCATATGCGTGGCTGCGCAGGCATACCGCCGGCGAAATACTGGGTGGGCTCAGAGAATTTGGCACCTATTTTAAGTGAATGAGAAACTTTGATGAGTTTATAGTGCATGATATTAGGCAACAAAAGTCGCCCGATGTTAGTGACGCAGCCGAGATATGAAGACAATGTGAAAAAGTATCCGAGAATCGGACGACACACAACGCGAACACCACATGCGCGACATCGGTTCATGGCACATTCACAAAGTCCGCGTTGTCAGCTACAAACATTACGAGTGTCTTTGCTGTTAGCTTGATGCCTGTTTCGAATCCACTTGTATCTGAAGCTGGCGTTCATAACATATATTTTAACAATTGGATCGGCGTTTTGCTTCCGTTATTCTACTGCCGCAAAAGTGATGCGACAACTGTGAAGACTGTCTTGGGATTGCCGAGAGCGACTACGTAGATCATATGTGGTCAACAAATGCGGAGGTATACACTATGTGTATGCTAAAGTCTACAAATAGGCTCTACAGCAATCTCAGCAGTATACAACTTTAGTGGCTTATATCAAATACAGCTATGTATTATCCACCGGTACCTGCGCTTGGTTACAGCGTACACGGGTTGGGCCCAGATTAACGATGTTTGTCTATTGTTAATCTATAGACATGCAAGACCACGACAACTCAGAGGTGGTGAATTCACCACCTGGTCTTCGGGCTTTCGCCACTTTGCCACATCTCCACCATCTGACCTTCACCACCTGGTCTTCGCGAAGTGTACGTCCGGGAAGCAGCCAGGTTTAGGGCCTTCGGGTGCCTGGAAGACCTTGGTGACTCGGACGGTGCCTGCTCCGCCGCGATCCTCGTTCGGTGCAGCTGCACCGAACGCAGACTAGCAGTCTGCACGGTTTGCCCGCCGCGCCGGGGTTGCGGTGCCGTCGTGCATGAACCAGTGCCATATCATCGCGTTCGCAGAGGGCGGGGGGTATGGGAACTCGGAATTACATATTATCGACTTTCTTCTGTAGACATTCAATACACCAGGAGTAGAGAAAAAATAGAAACCTTGTCGACTATTGTCCATAATATAGAGAGTCAACAGACAAAGTATGGACAAAAATAAATAGAAACTGTACCGGCTTTTGTCTACAGGTAGTCCATATAGAGGGGAAGTAGACAAAGAAGAAACAAACTCCTTATCGATTTTTTTCTATAGACCGTCTATAGACTGCGAGTAGACAAAAAGAAATAGAAATCTTATCGACTTTCGTCTACAGAAAGTCTATATACAAAGTATATGGACAAAAATAGACACTGTATCGACGTTCGTCTAAAAGTAGTCCATAGAGGGGAAATAGACAAAAAGAAACAAACACCTTATCGACTTTTTCTATAGACCGTCTATAGACAGCGAGTAGACAAAAAGAAATAGAAACCTTATCGACTTTCGTCTATAGAAAGTCTATAGACAAAGTATGGACAAAAATAGATAGAGACTGTATCCACTTTCGTCTATAGGTATTCTATAGAGGGGAAGCAGACAAAAAAGAAACAAACACCTTATCTACTTTTTCTATAGACCGTCTATAGACTGCGAGTAGACAAAAAGAAATAGAAACCCTATCGACTTTCGTCTATAGAAAGTCTATAGACAAAGTATGGACAAAAATAGATAGAGACTGTATCCACTTTCGTCTGTAGGTATTCTATAGAGGGGAAGCAGATAAAAAGGAAACAAACACCTTATAGACTTTTTTCTATAGACCGTCTATAGACTGCGAATAGACAAAAAGAAATAGAAACCCTATCGACTTTCGTCTATAGAAAGTCTAAAGACAAAGTATGGACAAAAATAGATAGAGACTGTGTCGACTTTCGTCTGTAGATATTCTATAGAGGGGAAGCAGACAAAAAGGAAACAAACACCTTATCGACTTTTTTTCTATAGACCGTCTATAGACTGCGAATAGACAAAAAGAAATAGAAACTTTATCGACTTTCGTCTATAGACAGTCTATAGACTTTATATCAACAAAAGTCCAAATCTATAGAAAGGAAAGGTCGTCTATGAAAAGTCTATAGACTTTCTATAGACAGTCTAAAGTCATTTTTGTAAGGGTGTACCGATAAGATAGATTTCACTGAGATCACACACGGACGTCGAGGTATACAGAGCACTGTGTGCGGGAAGAAACGAAGTGCAATTCTTAGTCGCTCATTAATTGCCTCAGTATAAGAAGTTTGGCTAATGAAAAGCCCGCTATCCCGAAATCGTAGCCAAGCACACCAACGTACACATAGAAATGGCAGTTAATGAGTGAACAACATAAGTAGAAACAGAAATCATCAGCCCTTTCACTCTGTGGAGAAGGACGAGCAGCGAAGCTGTGGTGTGTCTTACGTCCATCGACGCGTCTGTCTATATACAGATATTATTATTATTATTATTATTATTATTATTATTATTATTATTATTATTATTATTATTATTATTATTATTATTATTATTATTATTATTATTATTATTATTATTATTAAGACGCAGGTGGCCGTTAAACCTAGCCTCCACGCGAGCGACGAAATGCATTGACCGGGGCGCAGTCAAAGGAGTGCACGCAAGAAAACGCGCTTGTTTGTAATTTGAGATTACGCATACTTCCTAGTTAATTAGTTGAATTAAACTTGGAAGGACTAGAGTTTTATTCTAGTGGACAAACATTGGGGCTGTCCGTTTCCTCCTGCAGAAGTCCATGTATTAACAGTAGACGGGAATTCCACAATATGTACGACTTCACCGTGAACTACGCAATTTTGGAAAGTAGATGAAACTTGGCGTAATGTTAGAGTCGTCTTAGCGGCTAATTATCATGTAATTTTTTTTGGATAGTTTTGATCATACAAGATTTACATCCATTTTCTGTAACCATACTCACCCCATAGACGGCCATGTATTGACAGCAGACGGGAATTCCGTAACGCTTACAACTTCAGTGCGAACCAACTAATTATGACAGTAAATCAAACTCGGCGTAATGATACAGTCCTCTTAGCGTCCAATTTCAGTATGATTTTTCTTAAAATACCTGCATTAGGTTGATCATAAGAAGCCAATAAACACTGACACCATGGACAACATATATGGGAAATTGCTTGTGCTTAATAAATGAAATGAAGAAACCATAAATAAATGGAAATGAGAGTGGATGAAAAAATAACTTGCCGCAGGTGGGGACCGAACCGAGAACCTTCGAATTTCACGAAGGTTGGGGTTGAGTGCTGCAGAGCATTCGCGAGAAGCTGGAGACGAAAGTTTTTTGGTGTCGACGCGACGCTTAGACGGACCGGGTAGCTATACACAGCTTCACTGTAAAAATTGAAATAACCAAACGCTTTCACACTCACTTAGAGTGAAAGAAATACATTATATAGGAAATAAACACGCTAAGAACTTGACATGAAGTTGCAAATCTTTACAGATCATGCGTAATGCAGAGTTGGCGCATGACCTGTGACAAGCATGTGTAGTATGTGCTCATGTCGAAATAGTTCAGTTCGAAGCAAAGTGCGTAAAAAAACTCACTAACGCGGGAACGGTAATTTGATAGTGAGATGAAAAAAATAACACACCAAAGCACGCAAAATGTTAACCACTGGACGAACTCACCCGGTCGTTAGCATGAGATGAAAATTGTGCCACTGAAATGACACTATTTACAAGCAACTTGTGAGGCCGGTATCCACATGAAAATCGCGCAGGAGTTCTACGTCTTCTCTTTGTTTATAGGAACGGGAGCAGCAGGGTCCGAGCAATTTCTTTACATATAAGGGACGTCTATCTATGTTGTCAGGCCGATCGTGAAGTGGCTCACGATGTTCGTAAAATGTGGAAATTATATGAGAATATATTTCCTGCAGAAGCTTCCGGGGTTCCGCAATTTACGCAGTCTGAAGGAGGTATTTTCCGTTTTCAATACAGAAAATGGGCCGTGTAGGCCACTGCGAGACATACACAATGTAAGGAGTCCGTCTAAAGCCCGTTCTGTCTTAAGGTTTGGTGAAAAGGATACCGAAAGGTCTATGCAGTCTGGTTCATCATTGTAAAGTCGCCTTTTAATGGCATGTGTGCTTGTGCGGTTCATTGAAATATGATATTGTAATGGCACCAAATGAATGGAGATTTGTTATGTTTCCAACAACGGCTTAGTTATGTACGGCAACAAGTAGAAGTCTACAATTATAATATCCGCCAAATGCTTATAGTGCGGGGCAATTGCCGGCCCAGACTCCCAGGCTAGCCCACCTATAACAACAGTCAACCCCAAAATCTACCACCACCGAACGCCTACTGTGAGTGCCAAACTGATTTGTAAAGAGCAATGTGCGCCATCAAACTTCACTAAAACTGGGAATGCTTTTCATCGCCATGAGGTCAAGCGGTTAACGGTGCTATATTACGCCCAAGCACTCGCATTTACACGTCCTTAAGTTAAGTAGGTACCCCGCACTTAGACCTGCAAGCAGCAAGAAAAAACAGACAAACAAGGTGCGGTGTGAAACTTCGACAGAGAGTGCCAGGCGCATCCGGCGTGTTCGCGATTACCGCAGCACGCTGTGGTTGATGTTTCGCGGGAGGCGGGGCTGCCGCGCGTTTACGACGCCTCGCTCTACGTCGGCACGCTCCGAGAGTCCGCGCCAGTGTCGCGTTCCAGGCAGTGGGCCTCGCCGGCGGACATATAAACGATGCGGTCGTAAACGGCGCCCCGCCGGCACGGCCGAGACGCTGCTCCGACGTCCCCCAAGCGTGCCACATAATCTACCACTCGAGCAGCCTCTCTGTCTCATAACTGCTGCCGCCGTTCAGAGTCGCCACAAACCAGGCTTTTACGCACACTGTACACAAGGGCGTAGACATGCATGGCCGACCTCGTGAAGAGAGGTAGAGAGAAAATATGGGGGAGGTCGCTAAGGTTAGGGCCGATGCTCTCGCGTATGCGGCAGATTTAGGGGCAAAACATTCACTGAGAGCTGCGAGTGCTGTTCACATACACCGAACAGCAAGAATATATATATATATATATATATATATATATATATATACATATAAGGAAAGCAATACCTAAGGGTAAACGAGAACTGAGCGCGAGTTGCTGGCCAGCGGGCTGCCGCGTCGGTAAGAGGTGCTCGCATCGTCAATGTTAGTGTGAGGCAACGTGCGATGCACTAGATGTTCGTCAGCAGAAAACTGCTTAAGAAATAAGGATAATGAACCTTGGATGCAGAAGCCAAAATAATGACTATCACCATTCGCGAGTGTCCGTAGTTCCCTTGTGCATGAATTCCGGTTTCCAAGCTTAGCTCCATACATAATCCTGGGTTTTCCCAAAAAGCGCGCCCAATCACGCGGCCATCCTTACAAAGTGATTACAGTGGCATGGCGTGTTCACAAAGGAGGTCTTGTAATTACGGGATAACTAAACAGACACCAGAAATGATCCCATTCAAAGGGAGTGGGATGTCTAGGGCAGTGCTGAAAAGCGTAGCTCTTCTCCTTAATAAACAGTGCAAGCCGAGCTCCTCCGATAATCGGGGACAAGGAGAAACTATTAATTGGACACTAGCTTTAGATATTAATTCGAGTGAACGAGCATGAACCATGTTGACGGTTATGCAGACAGCGGGCTTTGCTTTGAGAGCATCGTCTTCGACGTGAATGCTACCTATGTGTTGCCTCAATTTGGCAACACACCGCATAACTACGCCACTGTGCGGCTACACAAACCAGCTTAGTCACTCATTACCGCCGTCCTCGAAAAACATGATCTGTAATGCGAGCAATGCGCGTGTCTCGTTGTTGCACCTGGCTGTTCAATGAAGAAGAAATGCTCAATTAGGAGCCGCCACTAATCGTTTCGTATTACATATGGCTTCAACAATAAATGCTACGAGCACGTCCTCCCACTTCTGTCCGCAGAATTTGAGGAAGCGTGTTGACTATGTAATGGCATGACGCGAACGATAAGTGCTTCTGCGCTCTTTGTTTGCTCATTTGAAAACAAATAGCCAGCCTGTGGTAATATTTCTTTTTCAACAATGAGCCGAGATTCGTTGACAACGATGCATCGTGAATAGCGGCCACGAAATAGTCTCAGGCGAGCGCAATTTCAGAGCGGATTTGTGCCTTACACGTGGCTCCCACAATTTCGAATTCAGCAAATGTGAGCTGAACAAATGCATATTACAGAGATTTGGTCCGAAAGTGCGCTCTTACCGGCAGTCCAAGCACCGCGTAAGTGTGAAATATGCGCTCATCGAACCCACTTTGTAATCTAAAAAAGACACAGAGAGAAAATCCTGAAATGCGTCGAGTTCATCGATGAACACACTTGGCCACTTGTGACTGACTGAACGATGACCGCTTCATTGTGTGTGCGTCCGTGCATAGTACGAACTTTTCCTTTTTCTCAGCTTTCCGTCCCCTTTCGTCATTCCTCGTTGGAGGGTAGCTTCTAAGAGGTAGCCAACCCTGCTCAGCCTGGTTAACCTCCCTGCCGTTCCCTCATCACCTCTCCTATAACCTATTGCCAAAGGAATTGTGAACTAGCGCATTTACACGTACTGCGCGTTTGTTAGGCTTAGGTCTCTCAAACTCTTAACTCCTTCGCCACCTATGCAGCCTAAGATGTATCAGAGAGCGGTTTCAAGAAACATTACTGGTATGCAATCACGTATGATATTGACAATGGGACATAAACAAAAAAAATTTAATTAGGGAGACGAAGGAGCGAAGTTAGGATCGACGTCCGCCCTGCACAGTTAGAGGTGACAACCTTCCTTTTATGTGACCAAAAATTCCATTCCTGAATTTCCTTTTTTTTTGCTTTCTCCGATAAGTTAAGTAAAAACAGAACAACTGCAAAAATACTATCCCACATTATTGTGCAAGGTGATCAAGCTCATCCGTGGCTCCTTCGTCGTGATGGACGCGACGCATATTAAAATTGAGGACTTCTATCACGACGCGAGTTCCGCTCTATAAAGCATATGATGGAAAATTAGATATCTTGTAATTAGAAAAAAAAGCCCAACAGACTTTTGTCCTTATTTATCTTTTTTTTTTGCTATACTCATCCAGCCAGCTTCAACCGTTTACTAATATCGACAGGTAAAAGCTTACAGCATCGGTAAAATGGAATGGTTGCATGTAATGACAAACTTTTACAGGCAGCTTCCTTCCTTAAAATTTTCATTACCTAGTGATTCCAAACGCATGATAGCTTTTGTAATCGTGAATTATCTCTTCTGCAATGTAGTTGTTACTGATTTCTCTCGCGTTTTGGAAATAGTTTAATTGCTTGACTACGAGACATTCAAGTAATTGGCAATTACCTGTATTCTACATAGGAATGCTGACGTTAATGAGCTACTGGACTAGTTAGTGAACATGGCGAGAATCTTCGATGCCAATTTCTCAAACTGGTACAATTGTCCTTCCTTGAGTTTGGTCTTGTACACGACAATCCAGTGACTCAGAAGGTGTTACTCGCACACCGACGTCACTGGTTGTCTATCCACAAAGTATTTAATTGGCACTTGGGCCTTCTAAAAAAGATTGGTTGGCGTAACCATCTTTAGACTGCGCGGTGCGATAAGATGCGTTCCTGGGCCTGCCGGGCTTTCTTTTTCTCTTTATATTATGTTTCTGCTCAATATCTCCCCATTCATCACTGTATAGGGTAGCAAACCTGTCGTTGACCTGGTCATTCTCCATCGCTCATTCCATTCTCTCTCACTCTTTGCCTCGAAAGAAAATCAAGCAGCTAGACCGTACAGTGTTTCGTATGCATGTCAGGAATTTAAACTTCATCTTCATACTTTCGGATTTTCACCCAAAAACACTAGTCGATATATTATGTGCCAAAACGATGAAGATCGAAAAACACATATTATGCGGGCTTCCCGCTCTTAACTTTTCTGTCCAATGGATGTGGTACTACTACGTATAATACTATAGTGGCTGGGCTGCAGTCATTTCAAAATGGGTGCCAAATTATTAGCAGCTCTTATCCGCTTTCCTTTGCTTACTGAAAAATGTTTGATGAAATGCCCCGTAAACTCAGCATACATTATGAAATGTGAGTGACATACCGAGGACGTCGCATTTGTAGAAATGTCCTTCATATTCTCCATTTTACTTAGCCTCAGACTGGGGTATCAAACCGTAGACTCGTCTGACTGGCCTTCCTGCCTTTTCTATCCTCGCTTTTTCTCTCTCTCAGCCAGGCATAACTACAATCGCTACACACTCTGTTTTGCGCCTTGCAATAATACTCTACGAATCACATTTTTAGAAGAACTAAGCACCTGCGCGAACTCTTGCCGTACAAGCACACCACCAGAAACCGTTAAAAAAATTATGAAAAATTGCTTCCATGGGATTCTACTGTTTCACCATTGCTTTGCATTTCCATTTCCACTGAACATTTGTCTAGCTCATTAAAAAAAAAGCTTTTTTAGTTAGATGGAGAAAAGATACTTAATGCCTAAACGCCACCTGGTTAAACCAGGTGCGCAAGGGGCAGAGCAAAGTGTGTTACGCACGACAAAGGCCACGTAATGCGCCATAATAAATTTTTGTAAAATTTCTTCAGGTTCTTTTTTCGCTTCGCGTTGCTTCGCGAAATAAGCCAGCTGTTGGTGCCACAGAACTCGTGCAGGCAATGTTGTTGCACAAGAAAGCATGGCGCGTAGAGTGGAGCGCGCCTTATATGTGGCTCCTCGTCACTGACAAAGAAAGCCTCTGAGTTGGTATTGTCCTGCATTTCATCGCTCAAACTCGCCCGCAGCAGAATTGATGTTTCACTCACTTCGTTCTAGAGCTCTGGCATCCGCCCTTTATTTTCTATCAATTATAACCAGCTTATTCTATTTCGAAGAGCACACCACAATCAAGTTAAAATTAAAAAGTTTCTTTTGGAATTCATGTAATTATTCAAACACGTTTCTACTTGCAGTCCCACATTATTTTATCACTATATTATGCTTACGTTCATCATCTTTCCTACTGCGTGTCATCCTGGGGCAACAAACGTAATATTCACCTCAAACACCTTCAACACTTAGAAAATTAGGCTGTAAGACGGATGACGTATAGCCCATTTATATGTAATTCTCCTCCCATACACAAAAAGTTAAATATATTTTCTCTCTATGAGTTGTTTTGTCATAAGCTATCAATCTTATTTTACCGTTTTCTACACAAGGAGGTACATGTTGAAGTTTTCACTGTTGAATATCTTATCAATACTAACAAAATCAGCTTTGCAGAGCGACAAAACCTACTACTTCCAAAAGGCAGAAATAACTACGGGAAGCAAACCGCCTTTTTTGCCAGGATATCAAACTGGAATAACACTTCATGGTGAAATCAAACTAAAAGAATTCTTGTTAGAAAATATACCTGGTTAATTGTTACCATGCATCTTATTGTTCTCCTAGTTATGTTTATTGGTTTCGTCATTTTTTGTCTCTCTTTCCTTTTCTTTCTTAGCTGTGTTATTATGCTAATGTTGTTTCTGTATAGTCAGATGCTTTCTTGTATAAAACCATCTGTTTAAATTATGTATACTGGGTGTTTCAGTTTCAAAATTTTTTTAAGGTTTGCCTGTGGCAGGTATAGCTCAATTCTAGTTTATGAGCCGGTCTACCTGAAGCGGCGGACACTACTTGCACAAAAAAATGAAATGAATGAAAAATCAGCTAATTAACAAGAATTCACTAATTGGCTTTTTAGCTAATTATCTTATAGCCCATATTGCAAGTTACAAATTCTAGCAGTGGACATCGGAAGGCGGATCCACTTGGAGCGAATTCTCGGGACGGCACCAGTTTCGAGAGATAAATTCCCGAACTTTGCCGATAAATGCATTGGCGTTCCAGTTACTTGTGTGCTTCAGTGCATGAAACGACGTTTTGTTAACAAATTAACTGGAACGCCAATGCATTTTTGCGCAAACAGCGGGAATTTATATCTCGAAACTGGTGTCATCTTGAAAATTCGTTCCAGGTGTATCCGCCTTGCAAACTCCACGGCTAGAACTTGTAAATTGTAATATGGGCCATAAGATAATTAGCGATAGAGTAAATTAGTGAATTCTTGTTAATTAGTCAATTTTCCATCTCAACTTTTTGTTCAAGTATTGTCCGCCGCTTCGAGTAGACCAGCTCATGAACTAGAACTGTGATATCTGCCACAGGCAACTTTTAAAGATTTCTGAAAGTGTTCGCTGAAACACCCTGTATGTAAGCAACTGACTGCTGCATGTTAAAATTTAACATTATATATATGTTTTATTAGGGTGTCCCCCCGACTGTTTGTAACTTTGGGACACCCTATCGTGTTACTTATTCTGTATCTGTTAAAATGTACCACATTATTGCAATAAATCTGGATTTGAATGCTCCGAAAGTAGATCTGTTTCCAAAAAGTGTGGAAACATTAAAAAAATCCATTTATTCTACGTAAAATAACCTCCGCAAGAAAAGAAATCTTGAGGTTATGTTGTAAAGGATGTATCCGCTTTCTCCTTTCTTCCTTTAATGCATCATGACGTGCAGGGTAGCAAACCGGACGTCCGTCTGGTTAACCTCTTGGCCTTTCCTCGTTTCTCTCTGTATCTGTCTCTTTCATTGCCGGCTGCGTAAGATGTCTGGGCGGGGCGTTTGCGAACGCTTGCTCCTAGCGTTTCGGAATGGCCGATAGCTCGACGTGCGACTGCTGTAGGTGCGAAGACACTATTTAGTACCTGTTGTGTGTCTGTCCTCGCTACGATGTTCAACGCTTCTCCCTCCGGACCACTTTAAGCCGGCTGGACTCGAGACCAGTTTCTGAGACAAGGTTACTCGGTCCGTGGCCAGGTCAGCCACTGGCGCAAAAGGTGATTGGTGCACTAGAGCACTTCTTGAAGTGCACAGGCCTGAGTGTCCGTTTATGGTCCTGTGCATCCTCGCGCGTGCACGCTGTGTTCTCTTTCTTCTTCCATCCTTTCTCTATTCCCCCTTTTCCTTACCCCCTGTGTAGGGTATTAAACCAAACGCTCGTCTGGTTTACTTTCGTGCCTTTGCTCTTCATGTCCTTGCTCTGCATGAATTCTATATCTTCTTCCTAAAACCATGTTGCATGGTTAAAACTAGCTGATCAGCAGACGAATTAAGAAACGCACTCTAATCAACTAGCGCCTGGCCGTCGTATCACTTGGCTACCGTTCTTAGCTGGCACTTCGCGTGCGAACGCCTTTGCGAATTCAGCTCTAGAGCTGCGTATAATTTCTACGATATTTCGTAGATGGAATAAGGCAATGAGAGGAATAAAGCAATGGAATAACGCAATAAGGCAATGGGAGCATGAGAGATATAAAAAATCTGCGTTTTTGGGCGCCAAAGCCACGATCTGATTATGAGGCGCGCAGTAGAGGGGAGGACCCCGGAATAATTTTGACCACTTGGAGTCCTTTAACGTGCACCTAAATCAAAGTACACGAGAGTTTCCGGATTTCGCCTCCATGAAAATGCGACCGCCGCGGTCGAGGTCGAACCTGCGACATGGAGTTCAGCAGCGCAACGCGATAGCCACTAAGCTACCGCGGTGGGTCAAAGCCAGAGAGAAGGTGGTTTTATTGAGAAATTGGAGATGCCAGCCTGACTGAAGACCGCGCATGCTAGTGACAAGATAGGGAGAGAGACGAGTCATGAATGTCAATATAGAACAGAAAAAAACACATTCACAAAGGTTTTCTTTCGTAAGTCATATTTGTCATTGGCTGGTCGCTTTCGCTAATAATATGCCCCGTATCAACACTTACTGGAAGGCGTAAGAGCTTTTTGTGAACTCGAGCCCTGTTTGTTTCCTTACACTGCGTGGAGGGATGGGGGGAGACGATAGAAGAACAAGAAAACAAAGATTTGATACATACCGAGCAGTCGAAGATGAAATATTTTGTGCATATCGAGGTGCACATTAGCTCTTCTAAATAATCATTTGGTAACAGTGTTACATGACGACACCATTTTCAGCTGCTCCGCGACCGAAGAGGAAGTCAGCAGATAGCTTCAATATACTTGGGGAGATTCATTGTTGCGCAATTAGTCACGGTCTTAAGACTTGTATCCTCGATAGCAGTGCAGCACGTATTGCTCAGTGGCTATGGTATTGCGCGGCTGAGCATGAGGTCGCCATGGGAGCGGAATGCAATAAAGTTCATGCACCGTGCTATGGGTCCCCGTTAAAAAACCCAATGTGGTCAAAATTCCTCTGGAGCCCTTCAAAAAGGCATCGCTCATAACCCACTGGGCATCTTCGGGACCTTAAATGCCATAATTTCAGCTCCAACACGTAGTTAAAATCCACAAAAATAAGCTGGTCGTTCTTTTCTGCGCATGTATGCTAGCGCCAACGTTCTGCCTTTGTGTGTTTGTGTTTCCTAATTCCAAATTCAAACGGTGCTTCAACGTCAAGGATGAAAATAGAACACACAATCTGGAGGCGCTAGGCAGAAGCACATTTACGCTTGGCCTAAATGCCTTCGTCAGTCTCAGTGTGATTCCCGCGCTCCTACGTCGCCTCAAATGAACGTTTGCCGTCGAGTGCGTTCGAGGGAGAGCGGCTGATTTCAAACCGAGTAATGTAGTGTATTAAAAGGCTTTGGAGTCACCGGAGCGCAGTATATAGGTGTTCCTGCAACAAAAAAAAAAGTCTTCGCACTTTCTTTTTTTGTGTGTGCTATAGACACTGTATGCGATTAGGTAATGTGGATAACGATATCTAAAGGTTCCCATTACCCACCGCGAAGGTAACGTAGCGTAGGTAGCGCAACGCGAGAATAGCAGCACTTGCGGAACACCACGTGCGCAGCGCAAGTTGCATAGCGCATGTTGCTGAGAGCGCTGCACCGCACGTGCCAGGTTTTGACTTATGTCGAATATAGAAATCAAAGCCGACCTCTTGACCTGCTAACTCCATCTCTCTTCGGACGCGGGACTAGGCTGGCTCGTCTTGGGACTCCGTCGGATGCCTCTGTGTCTCCGCGCCGCGATCGGCCTCCTTTCCGTCCTTCTCTGCGTTTAGCGTTTCGCGTCCCAGGAGATGGCGTCGCACAGCGCGGCGGCTGCGGGTGGCGGCCCCCGAGCGCACCGCGTGCCTCACGCACCGGCGGGCTCTCCCAAGGCGGCGGCAGCGAAGGCAGTGGAGGGGCGGGCTGGGGGAGGCGACGCCGACGATAAGGCCGAAGCGCACGAAGCGAGCAGCCGGCGTTGCAATTTGCGTGCCGCCGCTCGCTCGGTGGCCTGTCAAGATGATATACGCCCGTCGAAAGCAAAGAGCAAGGCGAAATAAATCACGGTCATTCGAGGGGGGAGGGCGGCCGCCGCCTGCGTGGGAGACTTCGGCCGCTGGCAGCAATAAGGGAGAACGCGCCGAGCATAATAGAAGGCACAGACAACGACGGCTTTTCCGCCGAGAAATGCCGCGCACGCTACAGCCGGCACTGCGGCCAATCGTCTGCCATTGAACGCGGAAAAACGTGTCGTTTATATCTTGGGGGACATCGGGTTCTGCTTGCTCCAGGATGGCTGCGCCTCCCGCCGTCTCGCTTCCTTCTCCGCGGTTTCTCTGGATGCGCCGGCGCCTTGTCAAATGCTCTCACTCAGAGTGTCCTTCTTTTTCTCGTGGCAGCTTCAAGTGAATATCATAGTTCTTTTTTATCTCTTCCTTTATACGAGCAAGAAGGTAACGCTTCACTAGGTCGTTTTTCCTCCATTCAACTTCTTTATTCTTCTTGTAGCCAAATAAAGTATGATGCTGTCGACACGAACCTGGAGTCTGTAATCACAAAACTTGTGTTACGCAAGAGCGGTTCCCGATTTGCTGGTGCTCGGGTGCCTTCCACTCAAGATAACGATTAGCGTCATCAAGAGACGATGTTAAATTATGAGCAAAGTGGATTTCTCTTTTCTTGGCTGTAAATCTCCGAGCTGAACAAAACAACCGTCGCGTCGAGCAGGTTGATGTTACAGCTTTTGTCGAACATCCGCAAACGTAAATGTTAAGAAAAATCATAATGACAGAGACAAAAATGAACCGACCGTACAAAAAGAAACATATTCCAGGACGAGTGACATACACCAGATCCCGCAGTATTCCGCTGCCTGTGAGAGAATCTTAAAACACTTCACCGCGAGCTACTCCAAGTAGGTGAAAGTGGGACATTTCGCTTCCAGTTTTAATAGCGCTGATGCTGTAGTTGAGCTTTCTATATATTAAGCAAGATTATCAGTCGTTCAGTCTCACTCAGGGTAATGTGCGAGTATATAGTGTTCTGCAATTGAGTAAAAAGCATCAAAGTCGAGTAGGTATCCGCATGTCTTTGTCCCCATTTACATGAAGGATCCCCCACAAAAAAAAACTTAAAATTTTAGGACTATTTGATTTCTGAACCGAAGTAGCTTACCGTATAAGCGGCGGCCGCTGTGCGGTCATAGGAGCAGTGAATTAGTCACAAATAGGTTCGCAATTACATGGCATTAAAATGCGCATTACCCACGGAAGAAGAGTCCATTGCGGCGCACCTTGACGAGAGACGCGCAGTGAGTTACGGCGGCAAACGCGCGGCCTGGAGCCGTCAGCCCAGGCGGCAAAGAAACGCAGCACTATTACTGGCCACAGCATCTAAAGCTTACAAGAGCGCAAGTGATAGATATAAAAAGAAGGCAGCGATGTTAACCAGTCAAACGTCCGGTTGGCTACCCTCCGCTGGGCTGAAGGAAAAAGGGAGAATAAAAAGAAGGGAGAGAAACGCTCGTGTACCGTGCTTTGCATGCTCGGTAAAAATCCCTTGAGGGTCAAAATTAATCCGCAGCCCTCCACTATACAGCGTCCCTCATATGACGCTGTGGTGCTGCGTGGGGTTAAACTCCACAATTTAATTTTAATATAAAGTTAAGCCGCGCAACAATGAAATGTAAGCGTGTAAATACTCTGTCCTCATTTGTACGGTTGTCCACGGTACTTACCCAGATTTCGACACTACACAGTGGCAACGTCGCGTTTCCCTTTAGAAAGACCGGATGTCATGCACGATTCTAGCGATGCTGACGTATGAAAAAGAGCAGAAGTATGAAGATGTGTTTCAGGTGAAGTTACGACAAAGGTAATGCCATGGGGCTAAAAGGAATAGATGACTGCAAAGTATACGCAGAAAAGTAATCCCTAACCGTATGTGCGTATCAACTGGCACACTGCTTAAGAATCGTCGACCAGAAGGACGCACACGTTCGTGTCGAGATGCAGGGGCCAACACGCCTCGGTGCATGTCACGGACGCGACACGACAGCGTCGCCGTGTCGCAGCGAGCGTCTGCCGAAGCGAAGCTGCCACTTTTCCGTCGCCGCACGCGCGGGCGGTTCACCGCGTCGTTTTTATGCACGCTGTCTCCGGGGGAGCGTGAATTCCAACCGGGCGTCCGAGCAGTCAGCCGAACGTGCTTCAACTGCACGCGCGCATGGCTATACGCCGAAACGCTGAATAGGTATACCACACGTACCAGTATAGGCGAAGCGCTCTCGGTAGAAAAGGCGCAGCAACAATACGCACAAGCGCACACTTGTTTGCATGAGACGGAAAAGCCGGTCATCCCCGCATTCGCCCGCCTTTGCGCGTGTGATTGGCGGCAGAAGTGGGGGCCGTAACGTCCGTACGGACGCCACGCACACGTGAGGGAAGCCTATCGCCGGCAATACGGTCACACTTTGTTTCCTTTAGTGCATTGCTTTGTTTTATTCATCTTCCTTGGTTCGCCCAACAGACGGGAATGCAAAGCAGCAGATCTTCTCTCTTCGTGCGCTTAAATCCCTGCGTACTTATATTTTTTCATCTGGGCAACTTTATTCGCCGCGCTATTGAAGATTCGTGTAGCGGTTGCACTCCAACTGCTGTTGTATTCTTTTTTTTTCTTTCTTTCTTTCGCTCTTATGCCTTTTTTTTTTTTTGCTTCCGCCGTTTTGTCTCAGAAGAACAGAAGATTTTTTTTTTTTGCACTTTGCTAACATTTTTGTCTGCAATAATGTTTGCATATTTGTCTTCTATTATTTCGCATAACATCGCGTTTTTTTGAGCAAGCTAGAGAGATCAGAGTAGCTCACTCTGTAAATTGAGGATGGCACGAAAGCCTCCTGTTGGTTTCGGTGACAGCGCCGTACTCTCATGGCATACGTGTAGCTCAAGGCACTTTCTATGGTTGCATATAGCCTTTAACGTAACTGACCGTCTGTGGAAACGGCGTCGATCAATGGCATTTGCTCGCAAGCTATAGGGAGGAATTAGTTCAATTGCTTGATATATATGCTCAAGCTAAGCATTTGTGACCAAAACGAGCACACAGAGTGATTATGCCTGCTTGCATCGCACCAGAAACGCCATCCATCCATCCATCCATCCATACATACATACATACATACATACATACATACATATATGTATATATATATATATATATATATATATATATATATATATATATAGTGAGAGTTCGCCAGGATCCGATAGTTGAACAGGCACTTGTTGAGGACGCACGCACGAACAACCGATGTTCTATTTCCTACGTTTCGGCCGGGGTCCGGGTATAGATACATATCCTTCGAGCCGCTCTTCACTTCAGCTATAGCAAGCGACTTACAGACATCTGCTATGTGCAAACAAAATGACTAAATAGTCACATTAAAATCTCATGTGTCATGTAGCACAAAATAGGAATCGACTTATCAGGCATGAACGATGACATCATTTAAGAGGGAAGAGAAGTGGGGTATGGCGCAACAAATTATCAAGTCACGAGTCCATGCAAGGGCGATAGTTTAGCATTATGGTAAAATAAATTAAAGCGCAGAGAACGTAGCCGCATACACCCACACACCCACAGACGCAATCACTCCAAAAAAGTATTTTTGGAGTGATTGCGTCTGTGAGTGTGTGTCTGGGTGTGACCCAGACACAGGCGCTCTGAGTGTCTGGCTGGTCTGAAATTTCTTCCTGTGTTTCAAGGCTCTAATAACCTATTTGCGTAGTTTGGATGTGTGTGGCTTTGATGTTAAGTGCACATGCATGATTTTGTTTAAATATGGATGTACTTTCGAGCAATAATACAGTTGGTAGTGAGCGGCTGTGTCGGGGAGGGGGGGGGACAGGGAAGGGGGGGATGTTGTTTTTACCATAATAAGTTAGCAACTAGTGCAACAGCAAGTTTTTCTATAATATCCCAGAAACTGCGTAGAAGTGGCTTTGCGTCCTATCCGTTTCTCTGCCTCCCCCTTTTCTGTCGTCTGTCGTCAATGTCAACTGTGCGAATAATCAACATTACTGAACATGTTGGCATATAAAACTTACCCTACTACCAGCGATGACTAATGAAATAACTACGAAAGTAAATAAACAAAGTATGTTGGTTCTTCCAGGAACAATATTGCCACTGAACCCTTTTTCTCTACGCACAAGCAATTAATGCTATAAACAAGTCCTTTTCATTCATCACAATAGCATCAGCGTGCTAAAATTTATAGCACACTGATGCTATCACATTTCTTCACATTTGTTAATTACACACGTTGGTCTATTCGTCGAACATGGCGGCTAATGCCGCCATGCCGGCTAATGTCGAACATGGCGGCGGAACATGGCGTCGAACAGGCGGCCAACGTTTGGCTCGCCTACGCAATGGCGAATCGTCGCGTTCAGCGATGGTGTGCGAGACTCGGAGAAATATATAATTCATTGCCAGGGCTGAGATCTCGAATACGACTGCGGTTGGTCTGTCAACTATCTGGCTTGGGCCCATTTACGTCACAAAGAGTCTGGTTTTTGTCACCATATATTTGTCGTATTCAGAATATAGTAGGCTGCAACAGGAACGAGGCCGACGAAACAGCATTGTTGTCGCATACTGATCATTCATCGTTTTGATTGCAAATCAAGCTCAACACAGCGTCGAGGCAAGCTGGTGGCTCATGTTCTTCCTCTCTCTTGCTCTAACCTGAGTTAACTGAGGCAACATCGCTTACACTCAATCGACAACGATACTTCTATTTTATATCAGTACAAGCCTGTTTCTGTATGAACCCAATTCACTGCCATCTGAAGGACCAGCTGTGTCTCGAGTGAATTCCACCCAACATCCCGGCCCTAATGGGGGCACATATTTCGTGGGCCAGACAAATGCCTTCTCCGCGACGGACAAGCTCACGTCGTCGAACTGTACATTGGCAAAGCACTTTGAAGCTGATGTGGTCAACCGGCTCGTTAAATGCAATCCGCGGAGATAGCTGAAGCAGGCCGCGCAGAGTTTTCCAGAAGAGGAGCGCACCAATTAGCGGTCCGTCAGTGATGGCCAGAGAGCTCGAATCGATGGCAGAAAGGAGCCGGCAACCGCTGAGCAGAGAGGATCCGTTCTCGAGCGGTTAAATGAGCGTGAGCGCGGATCGCCACCTGCCCGAGACGGCGTTCATTAGCCGCCCCTGCAATGACGTGCTAACCAGCAACTCCCTGCGCGCGAACCTCCTTCATCAGGCGCGAGGCGTTATGCAAATCTTCCGGAACGCTTCCCATTTAATTCATTTCCGCTCGAAAACGCGAATAGTTCGCTGTTGTTGCTTACTAAAGTTCAAAGCCTACTAATGGAAATCGCTACACCTGCAGTGCCCAAATGCTGAAGATTACAGAGTCCGTCTCGTGTACCCACAGGAGAAATTACTACGCCACAATTGTCGAAAGGCAAGGAAAAACTAAGTATGCACATTCGCCTAGCCCTTCAGATGACACTGCAACCACGTTTCGTCTAAAGTCAAGAATGAGCCGAGCGCTTTTGCATCGGCAAAATGAAAGGAGGGCAGCCGCATTTCGCTGATGCATACAGTGGGACGGAAGTAAGCGGAACGAAGCAAGACAATAGAGCTCAAAGCAGACGTACCGCTGCCCGAAATGCGAGTGCCCCAAAACACGGCGCATGCGCTCACATTGTTTGCTTTAAAAAAATTCTGCATAATTATCGTATTCCGAATCGTGAGATGACATCTCATTGACCTGCGATTCAAATTGCATTTTTTTCGCGAAAAGGTTCCGGTTGCACGCAAATAATTAGAGCATTGAAAAGTTTGCTGACACTTCAAAACAAGACAATATATTAACTGAAGCCAAGGAAAGTACTCGGTCATTGAAGTGCTTCGTATGACTGCAAATGGGCTGCCCCTCGCACTCTTCCGAGAAATTCTTTCTCTCTCTCTCTCTCTTTGTTTCTTTCTTTTTTTCTTTTTTTCTTTGTTTCTTTCTTTAAGACAATACACAGATTGTCTTAGGGGACACGGCTACATGGCTAAAGGCAAACATTTGCCTGACTAGGCCGTGCCTAGTCAGGACAGAAGGATTGAAGGACAGAAGTGCAACCTCCCGTGCCGCAATTAGTGGACGTTTACAAGCTTTAGGGAAACACTCCTATATTATCGGTGGCGTCTTTGTACGTATTTGGGAGGCCGCAACAGCAGTTTTTGTAGCGGATGAAAATGATGCTCTACGCATCACGTAGTTTTCGTTCTTGACAAGGTGGCGATGTTCGCTTTGACAGCCAGCTGCTGTCACAGAAAATAATTTCAATGCCAGAGTCATTGCTGAAGTTTACTTATCATTTTATACCTGTCCTTTTGCAGGGAATACAAAAAAATATATAAATTAGAGACTTTCCTGAAAGCGAAATTCTTCAGTCCTACTACATTCTCCTCTGCTGTAATGACTCCTGGCTTTCATCATAATTACTGCACCTAGTCAACTCTTCACTAGCTTTGATGCTTTTCGTGAATGATGACTTTCCTAGTTAACGCCGTAACAAGGAAGTCATCACCAACAAATAAACGTAATGAACACAACGCTCTCTCTCTCTCTCTCTCTCTCTCTCTCTCTCTCTCTCTCTCTCTCTCTCTCTCTCTCTCTCTCTCTCTCTCTCTCTCTCTCTCTCTCTCTCTCTCTCTCTCTCTCTCTCTCTCTCCCATGGCCTATGTACAGTTAGCAGGAAAACGAAAGCCTAGATGAAAAAATTTTCTAGGACCCAGTGAACTCTCGCTTTCATTTGACAGCGACTAGCGAATACGATTACTTCGAAGCAGATGCATTATAGGGCCGTGAAATTCCTTGTAACTCGCTCATCCATCGCCTTCTGGTGCAACGTAGAAAAGACGGCGCCTTTGAACGTGACGTTACATTGAGACTGCATTGCCTTCGAAGGCAATCGCGATTACGAGCTGCGCGGCTCCGATTTCGACGCCTTGCTACGTGGGAAGAGGGCACCTGCCTCGGCGACGACATCCGGGCGCCAATAAGATTTGGTGGCAGCGGGATGGGAAAAGAGCTCGTGTTCCGCAGCTCGCGAGGCGCGCGCTACCTTCGTCTGACGACGAGCCGAAAAACGGAGCGCGGGCGGAAAAAAGAAAAGCGCAAATCCCACTGTCAAGCAGAAGGCATAGGTCCTTCGGTGGCACCCGCGCAGAAATATTCTAACAGCTCTCTCTTGCTGGGGGGAAGAATAATTCTAGAATTATTCTCTGAGAATAGCACCCAACTCGATTTGCTTGATCTTTCTTCTTTTTATCTTAAGTATAGGCAACTAAGTTCTGCTTTATTTTTCCTCGAGGCGCATTCGCCTCTTTCTAACAAAGCGAATACACTGAAAATCATTGCTTGCGAGCAGCGTTTTTCTTTTTTTCTAAATCGTGCACAACATCGCTTTCGCTAATTTAGTGTCCTGCTGCGAGCTTCAAACATACGGCGATGTCACGATTATGTCTGACGAGATACCGTTCATATTTCTCCTCTTAATCGTGTTCGTAGCCTCGATGCACTTGCATGTTCCGGAAGGGAAGACCGAGAGGATATACCTCATTCGGAACACCGGCCCATGTCACCATCTTGCCTGCGAAGCCGTGAACGAGAAAGGGAAGCCAGCAAAACATTCCACGTCGTTTGCAAGCAACGCTGGCCGTATGCGCTGGACGTTAGCTCCAGCGAACACTGCCGGAGAGGAGTGGCTAAAATTTGATGCGCGTGTCAGATTTCCCATCAAGCAACAGAGCGCCGAGCATGTGTCTCTTCGCCTACTTTCAGAACGTGCTTCAACAGGCAACGCGTGGTGAGGCAATGCTTCGGCTCCGGTGAACGAAATGTTTCTCGCGTGCATTCAAGAGATGTTCGAGTTTTTCAGGGTTTTTTTCTCTCTCTTCTGGGCGCGCACATGTGAGCACTACTGAACAAAATGCCTGCGCTGCGCCCATCATGAATGCCGAGAATAAGAATGACAAAGGACGATCCAGAGCAGCAACGAAGAAGAAATGATGAAGAGCGCTACGGCAACTCGCGAAGGAGCAATAGATTTCTCATAGGAAATCGGCTAAAGCAAAAGTAAATAACTATTTGCTACTCGTCTTTACTTCCTTCTTCAAGTCTTCTTTCTGTACACTTGTATGAAGAAAGGAGCAGGATGCAATAAATTTCTCACGGTTTCATACAAGCTGGAGCACTGGAAATCCGGAGAACTTTCTTTTTCTTTCTTTTTCTTCTTTGCGCCCTCCTCTGCGTCTCATTTTTCCTGTTGGCTTCGGCACGGATCTTTTATTCGTGAAGGTTACATTTCAATGTCTTTCTCAGCTCCTGCTGTCTCGTCTCGAGAAAGAGCGAGAGGAGCAGCCGCGAAAGAGAGAGAGAGAGAGAAAGAAGAGGAGGAGGTGTGAACAAAAAGGAAAGAGAGGGTGGCAGGAGCCGGAACAAGAAGAAGCGTGGCGTGCCGACTGCAGGAATCGGAGAAAGGCAAAGAGAAAAGAGCCACGCAATGGAGATTGGGACAAAGAGGAACAGCAAAGGAGAAGGACGGCTTCCCCTGATAAACGACTGTAACTGATACGTTTTTGCGCGCGCTGCTTTCGAGGGCCTGCGATCGGTGGCCTGGCTGCTGCGCCGGGCCATTTTACAACCTGATAAGCTCTATCGATGATATTGAGTGCGCAGCACGGAGGCCGCCGACTACCCCGTTGGCCGGTGCACTCCTTCTGTCGGGAACCTGTGGGCGGCCCTGTTTGACGGTGGCACGAAGTTCTCGCTACAAAGCGGCGCGCAGAAGGAAATTTTGCGGGAACAATGGCTCGAACGTCTCCCCGCGCCATCATGACGCTTGCGTAACAGACGCACTTTCGCGCGACGAGGATCCTCACGCTGAGGTATTTCTGTCGGCCGTAAGCTGGGCTGGAGGACCAGAAATCACAAGCCTGGACGCAGTCGTACGCGCCAGCCTTTCACGATGCGCATGTGCAGAGGTGCACTTTCGAGCGCTTAGTCATTCTCTCGGTGACACAAAAAGGAGCGTCTTCGCAGTTTCGGTGGCTCTCTGTACTTCTTTAAAGAGCAACTTTCAATTCCACTAGAGGGGCTCTTTCTGCAAAGCAAAGTGGATGAGGAGATTATATAATTATGAGGAGATTATCTAATCCACGTTAACGATATAACCAGCACCATTCATCCACACGTTAACATCAGATTGTTCGCAGAGGACTGTCTTGTCTTTAAATGGATTACTTGCCGTGATGATCAAGTTCAATTTAGCACTAGCTTAGCCAGACTTAATGAATGGTGCACCACATGGTCTATGACCCTAAATACTGACAAAAACTGTCTTCGTGTTACGAACAAAAAGCAACCTATGGCATTTACATATTACATCAATAGTACACAAATAAAGGAAGTCTCCGAATATAAATACCTAGGCATAACGATTACAAACGCTCTATTGTGGTCGAAACACATTGCGAACGTTTGTGCATCCGCCTCTCGAAAACCTGGCTTTCTGCGTCATAAACTGAAAACAGCACCTTCAGATTTAAAACTTCTAGCATACAGAACTTATATATTGGAAAAACTAGAACACGCCTCAATAGTATGGGACCCCTATTACATAAAGGATAAGCATAAGCTTGAAACGGTTCAGAGCCGACCAGTGCGGTTCATTTTCAACAAGTTTAGGTCCACTGATTCGCCGTCACAACTAATGACCAAAAACCATATCCCTTAGACCTTAGAAGCACGAAGAACTGTGGCACGACTAAAATTTCTTTTCACTATGTACGACAAGTCGCTTGAATTTAATGGACGAACATACATTCAACCTTACCTGTCATGCGCGTCTCGACACCGTCACGCTCACAAAGTGCTGCCTTTCCGCGCACGTACTAACCTGTTTAAAAATTCATTCTTTCCTCGTACTGTTGTTCAGTGGAATGATCTACCCTCGGAAATTTTCTCTGCTGATAATTTTGAGCAGGCACTACCCATGTATTTTTCACAGTAATATGGAACGTTGTTTTTGTTTTTGTTTTTCCTCTTTTTTTCATGTTATTTTTACTATCGCCTAGGCAAGTGCATTTTGTTCTGGTGTGAAGGTCAGCAGAAACCCCAACTTGTAATTTTTATATTTTATTGACTATTCCAGAGAATTTTTCTGATGGTGTGAATATCATCCTTTACAGTAGAAAAAGGCCAACTTGTTCTTTTTCTTCCTTTTTTTTTTTGCTCTCTTCCTTTTTCTGTTCCAGATGTCTAGCACAAGCACATATCATTCTTGTCTTAAATGAGTGTTTGTAGAAGTACGCCCTCCTGCTTGGTCTGTATAGACTGCAGTATGTACAAATAAATAAATAAAGGTCTTTGCACTGTCGGTGTCCATCATTGATGTCGGACGGAGACAACTCCGCGTGTGCGAATTGACTCATGAGAACTCAAACAGCTATCGCACATACGCGTGCATGATCTCGAGATTTGCGTTTGCTGACACTGTCGCAAAACATACAGCTTCATTTTCCTCTAGGTTCTCCGAATCGTACGGCTGTGTTGTGGCGTCTCCGTGTATAAGTACGGTTATACATGATCACACTGGCAATGTATCGTGCACTGTTTCCCTTCGCTAGAGTAGAAAGTCCCAGCATATTTTGTCGTACATCTGTATTTGACTCCCATCGGGAGCATCGATATCTTCACATTGCAATATAAATTTAAAGTCATGGAGCACGTACCGTCGCGTCTGCGGTTCCCGATATTGGGACACGCGTGATCTACGAGTAGAACACGGGTATTCTGCAGTTGCGAAGCTTAGCGATTGTAAGCCTCGCTGAACACTGCGTTTTCGGGCACTTTATATGTGAAGCGCAGCCAATAAAGAGGACTGTGCGCTCACTCTCTCCAACCGGCACTGTGCTCCGTGAGCCAGTGAAGTTCCACAGGTGGGCTGCCCTGGAAACAGAATTCCCGCGCGCCTGAATAATGAACAAAACACAGAGCTGCACTTGCGAAGATTCGTTTGCACATTTAAATAAATAACGGTCGTAGAACGCGCTCACTCTAACGTCCACCTTCGTAAACTTCAGGTGACGCAAGCATATGAAATTCTCTCTCCGCCATATCTGTGCGCTATCCTGACGGTTAACTATCAACTCTACGGAGCGCTCGGTTATGCCTTAATTTTAAGTTGGAAGAGTATGCCAGCATGTTTTCGTAACCAGGGTGCTTCTGCTACAAGTAAACCAGCGTTCTGGTGGAATATATGCTCATTAAGAGGTAAAATAATGAATCTGGGTTTCGTTTTTGTATTAGTACTTTACGCCGGACCCAATAAAATTATTTATAGTGACTTCTTTGTTGTGAGGAGGCGTATCGCATGAACTTTGAATAAATTTATTTGAAGAACATTTAGAATAGTGAAGAAACCAGTTTTTGTCTGCAAAATTTGTTTTTGTCTTTTCTTACGACCTGTTACATGACATGGTGCGAGTTGAATACTCGGTCCGAGAATAAACTTTGATGAGCATTTACATAAAGGCTCCCAGCCCACAGTTCACAAATCAGCTCTTGTTCAATGCCGAGTGAACGCTCTCACAATCACACGAATTTATTTTCCCCGAGAAAACGTAAATGCCCAACCAACCACGAAAGGTGCTTCGCCGCATAACGGCATCGTTCAGCTGGTATGCACCCTTGCCGGTGAACAAGCTGAGATTGTGCGTGGGCATGCGATGCCTTTGGCATAACCGGAAAACAAATGCGCGAAGCCGACGCGATAACCAATGCGCAAAAGCATACAACAAAAGTTTCGTATAGCGGATACTGAAGCTCACATGCACGGATCAAGCGATGCTATGTCCGGCCATCACCTGAGCGGCTGGCCGAATGTAAAACTTTTACGCAGACGCCAGAGATGCTGCTCCGGAAATGTCACGCACCACATTTCCTAGCGTCAAGCGTACTGCGATATGATAGCTTATAGTTTCGCTGCATGCATCTAGCGTTCTTTCGATCCGAGTGGAGGCATTTCCTTTTTCTTTGGCACTTTACGTGCCACCACTCATATGCGCAGACGCTTCAGTGTGCAGCGCGCGAGTCGGACAGCGCGATTGCTCTGAATCAAGCGATAAGTCTGAGCATCCGCGCGAGCTAATACCGCTGATCTATGCGAATTCGCGTGAGTCGCGAAAAAAAAAGAAAACAGAATAAATCAGGGACGTTAGAGACTGGTAACGCACCAGTGCTATCGACGACAAAGATCGCTTGAGCGCTGACGAGGACGGCGTTTAGATGGAGCGTGGTGAGGAATATAAAAACAGACAGCCTCCGGTTTCTCTACCTTGTGCATCGCGTCATTTTCACTACATTGGTTACCCGTAATGGAACACGCTGAAGCCTTCCATATAAGTTCTCGGCCTTCCCCACCGTAGCAGCAACTCGCTAAGCAGGACATGTGTCCACTTGGCTACTTTGCACCAGCTGCAAAAATGAATAAAAGGCAGAAAAATCATGTAGATCCCACGGACTCGAAGGAATCGATGTTATGCGAAGCATTGTGCAGATTATCCAGCATCGTTTCGGCTGCTTAGGAGAGATCTGAGTAACATTGCTTTGCGTTCCACAAAACATTACCAGGTGGACGCGCGCGTTCCGTGTGAAACGAGCAGTTGTGAGTCTGACGCGAGCGTGTGTGACGACAACGATGGTCACGACGTTCGTATGACAGCTACGACATGATTAATAAAGGGGAAATCAGACATCCAGCCAATCGTAGCAATTGCTACAAAGGAAACCATACTGGTTCCTTGAAAGCAAAGCCTCGAAGTTGAAGAAAAATTCTTACTGGCCTGGAACTCGAACCCGGGACCATCGCCTTTCCGGGGCAGCCGCTCTGCCATCTGAGCTAAGCAGGCGGCTAGCAGGTGGCAGGGCGAAGTCGAATTTGTCTACAACTCAAAGCAAAAGGCAAGACTTTGACGTAATAGTTTTGCGGAAACCCACAAGGTGGAGAGAATTAATTAATAAAGGGAAACTCAGACATTCACCCAATCGTAGCAATTGCTACAAAGGAAACCATACTAGTTCCTTGAAAGAAAAGCCTCGAAGTTGAAAAAAAAATTAAGCACGAGGTCGCGGGATCGAACCCCGGACCCGGCGGCCGCATTTTCGATGAGGGCGAAATGCAAAAACACCCGTGTCCCATTCATTGGGAGCACGTTGAACATCCCCTGGTGGTCAAAATTAATCCGGAGTCCCCCACTACGGCGTGTCTCACAATGAAATTGTGGTTTTGCCGCGTAAAACTCCTGAATTCCCCGTTTTGATGCTCTAATTCGCAAACTGCTTTGTCCAACGTACCTTGTCGCTACCACATCGGCAAATGGTGAAGGAGCTGTAAGTCTACAGCCACTGCATGAATGAGCAAGGAGCCAATTTTGTTCGATCCTGAGCTTTCAGCGCTCTGAAGACGGGGATGCTCATGGACTTCAAATCGTATACACTGGTCTACATCAGACAGACGACTCTTGCTACTGCGAGGCGCCCATAGTGACCAGGCGGCGTTTGTCATGCATCTAAAAAAATACACCGTGTGCCATATAGAGAAACCAATGCAGGTTATAGTACTTAGTGATGACAGTTGACAAGGAAGCGCAACGAGTTGGATGCGTTGCTGCTTCACGTAAGAGTCCTCAAAGCGAAAGTCAGAGCAAGAGTGTAAACATCACACGAGCAAGCAAGTAAGCCCTATACGTCGTGCATCCGCATACTTTATTATTTTTACGCTTGCTTTCTTTCATTTTCATGCGGTTTGCTTGTTTGTTTGTTTGTTTGTTTATTTGTTTGCTTGTTTTGGCGCTGCGGCCAGGCTTGCCTATAGTGTGCCAAGACGACTATTACTTTCATTGAGCCAAACATGGCTCAATGATATGAAAGTGGTGAAAAATGAAAAATGAAAGTGGTGTTTCATTGAGCCAGACATGGCTCAATGAAACACCTCTGCGGGTATTGCATTACATGGGGCAATGTGTATATGTCGGGATTCTGAAAGCCCTCCTTAAACACAAAATATTCATTCTATAGCAACCGGCCTTGAATCAGCAGAATTTTGTAATTGGCGCTTTGTCTAATTAGATTGCCAATTTTACTAGTGAAAGCGAAGAACAAGGCAACGCCAGATTTGTGACTCACGAATCTGAGTATTCGATAATCTTGTTAATTATCAGCTTTTTCTCTCACCCGCTCTGTTATGTACTTCCAAAGCACAAAAAAAGTCTCTCTTGTCAAACAACTGCCCAGAAAAAAAGTGACACTCGAAGCAAAATGATCGTCGCACGTCGAGGGCGTCGGCTATTCAATATCACTCGTTGTTTATTCCAGCGTAAGGGTACGTTCCAGAATGCACAAACCCATTCGCGTCACGCACGAGATCTGATCATATAGAGTAGGCATAAATCTCAATAACAATATTTTTTTTATGAGAATAGGCGATAACATTCAGGACATGTATGGCTCCTTTCCCGTTGTGTGAGAGCTGGTTAGCGGGTGAAATAAACTGTACCGGAAAAAGATACAAATGTGTGCGTGTGAATATATATATATATATATATATATATATATATATATATATATATAAATATATACACATGGCTGAGGAAATCACGCTGGCCCCGGTGGTAAAATGAGGAAGGAGAGTACGACGTACGTTCAAGAAGCACAGTAAATTTGACTGACGCTTCGGCTTGTGAACCAGCCTTTGTCAAAGTTTTATTTATATATATATATATATATATATATATATATATATATATATATATATATATATATATATATATATATATATATATATATATATATATATATATATATATTGCAGCACTTGTTTTATCCGAAATCGTTGTTTGCTCAAGTTACCTATATTATGTTTCAAAGCACTGTATCAACAACGGCGTGCAACGAGCGATTTGTAGAACTTACTTTATCCAGAATAGTGTCTGTTCGAGTTCTCTTATACTTAAAACCAAAAAATTCTGCCGATATATAGCGTCAGCTTTATTTAAATTTGTTCTTCGAGTTTTCTTTTTCTCTTTGATGCGAAAGTATTATTGACGCCGACGACGCGGAATGACCGAGCAAGCGCATTCGGCCGCTGAGCCGCGCTGACTCCTGCAGTCAACAGAAGTGGCTTTCCTGCGTAACATGGATGCGTTGGCGGGCAAGATGGCGGACCTACGCGCAACTCTGCTCCCGTAGGGAGCATATACAGTAACTCTAGTGGTCACCGCGTCCAGGAGCCCCTGCAGCGAGCTCCGGACAGCTGGAAGGCACCTCCTTGGTCCCCGGAACGACAATTCCAAATCAACAGCATAGATCGAGCACTGTGTTTGATACCGCAAGTCTGCCGGTAGTGCGGCTGGCAGACCTGCCAGGGCTATATTGAACACGAAGGGGCTCAAAATCGACCCCTGCGGCACGTCGGTCACGATGGCTCGAGGGTTGCTGAGCGCCTGGCCCTCTCGTACCCGGAACGTTCTTCCCGCCAGGAAGCCATATACAAAGCGCCTGAGGCTGCCAGTGATCGCGAGGTCACCCAAGGAGCCCTCGAGGATCACGTGGGGCAGGCTGTCAAAGGCGCTCTGCACGTAAAGCATCACGATAAGGGTCACGTCTCCGCTGTTGTTTGCATCATCCAGTGTGGCCACGACGTCCGCGATGGAGTCGGCTGTGCAGCGGTGGCACCGGAAGCCGGTCTGCTGTCTCGGAAAGTAGTAACACTGCGCGGTGATCCACTCCATGAGTGCCAGGGCAATCGTCTCCATCACCTTGCAGGCGGCCGCACTGAACACAGCGCCCAAGATCCGCTTTTTGGCCGTCGTTCTCCTTTGGTCACTAGACGAGGGAATTCGATTATTCTGTCTCGGCTAGTCAGAAGGGTCGAAGTGTTCACAGCACTCCGCCCATGACGTTGCACCAACTTGCCGGACTCCGTACCCTGATGTTGGTTAATCGCCCCACACATTATGCAGTGATGAGGCAGTCGGGAATCAGGGGGTCAACGCTGTTCCCACGCTAGTCGTCGGCGTTGGCTCCTTGCATCAATTAGTGTTTTTGCGATCGTCAGCTTGTAGCGGTTTAGGAGCCTGACCTTCACAGGCGTTACCGCTTTCAAAGAATGCGACGGTTGCTGTCACCTCGAAGGGAGTTTCTTTGTTTGCCCTTCAATAGTCGGCTCGGGGCCCCGTCGTCGTCTAAGCGGGCGCTGGTGAAGTGGTCCCTTCCTAGAAAGAACGCCAGAAATGCCCTTGCACTTATGAGGCGAAACACTAGCAAGAACGTGGTTGAGAATGAATGTGAAGCTTTAGATACTGCATTAAGATAGCCTGTTGGCATCAAGATAGCATCTCTGGTAAGCCTGTATATTTAGGTGTTGTGCTCGACATAAAATTATATGAAAGTTTGGCGCCCTTTCTGTCGTCTCCTTTTTTCTTCCATGTGTTATCTTACATTGCACCAGAATACTTTTATTAGCTATGCACCAAGTCGACCAACATAGTACCCTACTAAAGCATATTTCTTATATAGTGGGCCCTTTTCTGCCGTCCTCATCCAAGCAAACAAGCACTACCGTATGTGAACCTAATCGCTACTGCTTTGTGCCGTGAAACGTTCATCGGTTTTTGTTTGAGGAAAGGTTTCGTACCCTATGACATCCTGATGCTGTTTCGATTTGTGCAGCCTTCGTTTGGCTTCAAGCGTATCTGCAACATCATAAGCTTGGAATTTTAGAGACAAGTACTGCTGTACCAGCAATTGCAATTGCTGCGCGTCTTCTGCGAGTCGAAGTTCCCGGAGTGGTGGGCCATTGCTCAGCTGCGGTCGTTCCAACGCATGGCTGCTGAAACGACGGAGTACTGGTGCCGCTGCATCCTGGTTCAGCTTCCTAAGAGCGCACCCAAATCGCCTCGGCCGACTGACAATGGGCTAGTGGGAATTTTTACATTGCTGAAAGTGTGGCGTCCGTGCGCAAGAAAGGACCGAACTTGAGCCTTGACCGCAAGATGCCTGCACATGAACTTCTGGCTCTAAACCATGGCGTTTCTTTGAGGGCGGAAGAGCAAGACTGCGAACGTTGCCTTCTTTAGGGTGCTAACTTACTCCTGAGAGACCCGTACACAGTTTCACAAAGAATTTCAACTGTAATAGACGTTTCCTTCTTCAGGGACCAGGAACTGTTTCTTCTGCAGGCTGACAAAGAAGGCGGCTTTGTTGTTATGACGCAGTGCCTTTTCCTGGAGAAAGCCTCTTTCTCAATAGAGAACTTTCTTTCTTCAACAATAAAGCCTATCAAGGTAAAAAGTCGCGCTGTATGTGTCTCTGTGCAATGAACTCCAACTTACCTAAACTTGCAAAATCTACTATTGATTGCAAAGGTAATACGTTAGAAGCGTTTTTCACTGTTAAGATGCATAAACCGGAAAGGCCCTTTACATCACTGAGCATGGTACTTGACAGCCTCAGGTTAGTCGCTTCCTGCTGAAGCATTTAAATTAGCTTCATTATGATGATCCGTTCGCCACAGAAAACAGCCACAGTCACGGATTTTCTGAATAGCGGAAGTGGTTTTGGCTGTGCCTTTTCAATTGATGTCGAGGATTTGTTCCATTCGGTACCCCATAATGAACTTCTATGTTGCGTTAGACATTACATAGAGGACAATGGAAGCACTGATTTAATGAATTCTTGTGGTCTGTCCATTGACAACATTATGACATTCCTGGAATTTTACCGAAACAGCACCTTTGTTTCTTTTTGGTACAGTCTTTGTATATTGGGTCATGTGTAGCTCCTGTCTTATGTAGTATATATTACAGCGAAGCTGTTTAGCTCTAGCCCCTGTATGCATCCCGCGCATGTGTTCCATGAAGGGGGAGGGGGGTACCCTGCATAGTCGACAGGAATGTGTGCGCCGATCCCGGAGATAGTGTAACACCGCGCGACCGTGGCGGAGGTTAAGCAGGCTTCAAGCACTCCGCCAACTTCCCGAAAATAAGTTGAATATCTTGACTGCAAATAGAACCATGTTATTGTAAGAGAGACACTGGATTACACACACACACACACACACACACACACACACACACACACACACACACACACACACACACACACACACACACACACACACATATATATATATATATATATATATATATATATATATATATATATATATATATATATATATATATATATATATATGACGTAGTAGTTCTGCGGAAACCCGCAAGGTGGAGAGAAGTAATTGATAAAGGAAAAGGTGGATGTCTGACTTTTCCTTTATCAATATATATATATATAAAAGCCACAGTCGTCCCATAGCAAACATTAACACCCGATCATCTGCCATGAACACTTCATTTTTCCCCGACGCTATAACCCGTTGGAACCATCTCCCAGAAGATATCGTGTCATGCACTGACCGTCAAACGTTCCGCGATATGTTAAATAACCACACTGCTTAATTACCGATCCCACCGACCCTTACTCTAACAATGTTCCTTTTTTTTCACAATTGTTCCTGGCTTGTGTTTGTTTATTCTTGTTTCTTTACTGTTCTGTACATTTCTTCTAACATTGTTACAAGGATTAAAGCCATCCCTTATGTAATGCCTCCGGGCCTTTAAGGTGAAAATAAATTAAATGAAATATATATTGGAAGGTGCACTTAGTGGAGCAAGTAGGCCTTCATGCGCTTTGTTTTAAATCCTCTTTGACGAATAATGAGAGCGGGAAAGAGCGTGGCGACGTCATTCCCATAAAAATCATGATAAACATATTCCGAACACTTCGGTTATCCCTGCGAGGTTTGTGTGAGCCTCATACCCGAAGAATCATCGGCAGAACTCCTTGCAGGAATTCTTCGTGCCATGCTCGGTTAGGTTTGAAAATAGGAACCTTTTGCGATCTTTAATTTATTTATTTATTTATTTATTTCTGAACGTTTACTTTTGGACGTTTCAGTGACGAGCGTGCGTGGAAACTTCGAATGAGGGGTTGATCACTCTTCATTGACAATAACTCTTCAGAATAGCCTTACTGCTTCACCACTGCCGTAACTCCCTCAGCCAGCTGCGACGTTCTACCTTGTAGTGCTAGCCTTAACGCCACGCAGTTGTGCAGGCGAGAATTGGCAAGGGTCCTACAAGTAAACAGTAAATAAATAGGGACATCGCTTTGCTAATGCGTTCTAATTCATTTTGCAACAGACTGTCTGCTGCTTCCGCAGGCGTATAGTTGCAAACGTCCGACGCGATTACTAATCCCGAAGAAGTTAAGACGGTTGTTTTTCGCAAGCCAGTTGCCTCAAACGCAAACGACGAAAGAGACGGGGATACCAAACTTCCACCTGAAGGCGAAAGCAACAGCGCGGCAAAACAAAACAAAAAGAAAGCTTATTTCATGCCAACTTTGATCCGCTACATCTATTCGCGCCAGAGTTTATGTGCGGATGCCAGTAACAGTGGCTGACGCGGGACCGAAAGGAAGCGATGGCAGAGGCTGCAGGAAAAGGGATGGGGGAAGTCAAAGAAAGAGAATTGCGGCGCCGTTCTGGCTTGTTCCGCCAGCCAGCCCTCCCGCCAGGTTCAACCCACAAACGCGAGAGAGCGCGCATTTTCCACGAAGGGAAAACGGGCACCGCATCGCGGGGGCGCATTCCACGCACCCGGCGACCAGAAAATCGGTCCGCCGGTTCAAACGCCGCGCTGCGCTGCGGTGAGGGGCTCTTCCGCATCGCAACGTGCCGATGCACCGAGAAAGCACCGGGCGCCGCGCCCGCTCTTCGCGCTTCCCGAACCGCGGCCGTCTCAACTCTCCGGTGCAGCCGGTGCGCGACGCCATTCCGGAACGCCGGCGTGTGCGTGCGCGGGGGGCGAGCTCTTGCAAAGCGCGGAGACGAGAGAGGAAGACGCAAGCTGCGATGAAGGTGTCGCCAATTCCCAACGGTAAAATCACAGCGCAATCGCCACAGTTGGAGTGCGACCGCGGGATTCAGCGGTGAGCGACAGGCGCCGGCACGAGAGAAAAAAAGAAGAGAAAGTTCCATCGCAGTTCGCGCCTCGTTTTCGCACTGCGACAATCGGTTTTTGTCACCCGCGTGATCTCGCGTTTTTTTTTCCTTCTTACAGCTATCTGTGAGTGCGATGGTTTTTCTTGTTATTTTGTTCTTCTTTGCTTGTTAGCAAAGTCTTGCATATATGTTTCCGCGAGCCATGCGCGGAATCTGAAAAGTGACTGAAATGTCGTAGTCTAGAGTGTCAATCCGAATGTCATGTTTTGAAGTACCCAAATGTTTTTTAAGTGTCTGCGCTCGCTTCATAGTGGAAGTCTAGGTGCTCGCAGATGGGTGCTGTTCCGAGCTATGTTCTTTTCTGTGCAAGCTCAAAAAAAAAAAATAAACAGAGATAATATAAGAAAAAGAGCAAGCATTAGAGGCGCTTGCACGTAGGTCTGCGCTTTCGTGCTTTCTTCGAAATTATTCCATGAATGCATAGTTGCTACAGGGAGAAATTCGCAACGCGCTCCGAAAGTTTCTCCTTGTTCAGTCGCGCGGCGCAGGTAATGGAAAAGCAGTACGGTGTGGAAATTCGAAGGTTCACGCTGTGCACATGACATCAATTCTGCGTTGCAAACTCGAGGCGAGATCATATGAACAAAGTTTTGAGCACAGTGTTTAAGCACTGAGTCCCACTGAGGACGTCATATCTATATATCCTTCGCTTGCAGGATTTCAACTTTTGAGGGCCTCGGCATACTCGCACCGATTCACTCGTATATTTCGGCGAGAGTAAATGACCTTAATATAGTCATCAAGATGAAAGTACGGAGTCAAATTTTAAGCTAACGAAGTTGCTGTCAAATGTTATTTCCGGTGCAGATAATTGTCTCCAGAAGATGTGCAGCAAAATTTTATCCTCGAACGCATGCTTCCTTTCTTTTCTCTCTCTACATGTCTCAGTCGACTACAGTTTATTTTTCGATTATTGGGATAGCCGACCCTTCGGTGGCCTATTTTCCCATAATCTCATAATTTATTAAACAGCAAACAACAATTCATGGGCCATCTCTGTAGTTTTTAAAAAGTTATAAAACTGTCATTTCTGTGTAACGAAGGAGATAGATTACGAAGAGTCATACAGGGGCATACGACTGCGGCCTCCTACTTCCTTCTTTCACAGTTTTATTCGACCAGTTATATTTAAGGGGGCGAAACCAGAAATTTCCTTAAGCATTTATTTGCCGCGCCACTCGGTCGACAAACCAATCCCACAATTCCCCTGCATACGGCTCAGTTTCGGCTTGGCTTCTGATGCCTCCTTTGTATCGCTCTTACCTTTTCTTTTCTCTCTCTTTCGCCTCTTCATTCGTTTCGCCTTTGATAGTTTCAATCACCCTTGGTTTTACGTTTTATTTTCTTGCTTTACAATTCGATGCAGGGCGTTGCTTGAGAGAGAAACGAACGGGCACCTCTTATGCCACTAGTGAGCCTTCAACCCCCCTAATTATTTTCCTGATAACGTGAACGAAATCTCGTAAATTGGGAAGACGTGAGAAAAGTAATTATGCGAACTCTCCTGGTACCTTTTCTTCTTTTTTTATGTTCCGGTCGGCAGAGGAAAATAATTAAACTCTGCCTAAAACAAAAAACTTTTGTTCGGAGAGACAATCAGTGAAAGGCTCCAGCATTGCTGCTCACGTATCAGTGATTAGTGTTATGGAGCGAAAGCTGCCCATATATGCACATTTCGACACGCGCTATAGAAAGGCTCAGAGGCTCTTTAAATTTGTTCCTGTGATTCTCTGTGACGTATGCGATGTATTACTACATGCGCATTTTTATTACTTTCTGCGATGTGCACTTTCTTTCATCTTTTTTGTTCGGCACCTGCAAGAATTAAGATGACGTTTTCCGTTTTTGTTCCACCTTGAGTGACGGAGCCTGGTGTCGTATGTTTCTTAATTACTGAAGGCGTTAACTCTGAGTTCATTGCATAACAGTTCTTCCTCTTTGACTGCAAGCTCATATGAAATATAACCACTTGACATATGATAAAAAGATCTTTGGACGAAAGGGTGTACGGTAGCGCGATTAAAAGACGGGACAGAAGAAGACACACAGCGACACACACAGCGACACACACAGCGCTGTGTGTCCCTGTGTGTCTTCTTCTGTCCCGTTTTTTAATCGCGCTACCGTACACCCCTTCAAGATGCATTACCAACAAGCCCACATTGCAACCCTTTTGAACTAAAGGGCCCGTTTTGGACCATACATGAGCCTTCGGTGTGAATGCGGTGTCTCGAAATCTATAGATCTGGTGCTTGTTCGGAGAGTATCGAATTGGTACAAAGTGTTTCGCGATATTGCGCTTCATTTTGCTTCTCCGTGGCAGAAAACTGGAGTACTTAGTAAGCATGTCTAATGTTCTGTGTATATTGTTTTTGAATAAAAATTTAGGACATGCTACCGCGGCTTCTTGTTTTTCGAGGTTTGTTTCATAGACCACCCTCTGAGACGTTCACTTTCCCAGAAACGACAGTAACCAGAGAATGTTTCTTCCAAATGCGAACAGAGAGGAAAAGAGACAAAAAAAAGAAGGGCTCGGCAGGAAGCTCAACCAGAACCCAGTTTGATACCCTACTAACTATCTAGCTGGTACTTACGCGGAACAGAAATTAGTTACCAGTGGTTGGTCAGGAAAGGCACCAAATGAGCGGGCGAGGATCCCTGGATCGAGCTTGAGGTTCGATTGCACGTGTGAGCACTCTGGCCAGACTGCAATGTAAGTGACTGCGGCCTTACATCTCGCCAATCCCCGAAGCCCTTCCGGTGGCCCTGTCGGCCACCAAATTACTCTCGGCACCAACGACGAGAAAAGCTAACTGTGGAACTTGCAGCACGTCATTTAACATAGCACAAGACTCCTACACTAATCCGACTCGTTTGAGCATTACAATTATGAATATTATTATTTTTGTAGCATCCTTTCTTTCGACATCGCCGTAACTAATTTTTCCGTACTCTACCCTACTCTATTTTTGCCGCTCTACTGTTAAATATGAGATGAAACTTTCAAGTGTGAGTTCAAAGTTATCGGTGCCAGTTATGCTTGCAAGTGATGCGGGTAATGATTGCATAAACATAATATTTCCGGCAACTGAAGCAAGATGTTTCATGTAGAATAAATACGTTAGGTGTAGAGCGAGGTGATTCTTAACTCATCATGACTTAACTCAACTGACAAATTGTTTTGAAGGCTGAAAAAGTTTATTTGATACTTCAATCGCTAAACTTGGGTATTAATTTAAATAGCGCGGATGTGCACACAGATTTTTTAGGCCAGTTGAGTTCTTAAAACCTGTACTGCGTCTGGGATTTCGCATATATTGAGCCGTTAATTTTTCTTTAAATTCTTGTTCTTTATTTGTAGGGATGAGCGAATAGCCGTTTCTGAGACCGGACCGAATACGAATTGGGTACTGCCAGATGCGAATCGAATATAGAATATTTTTAATAGCTTGTAAATTATGCACAACCTTCTCATCATTAATATCAAACAATTTTCACATCCTGGTATTCACAACATTAAAAAGCTTCTGTCATGGAACTTCACATTTCGGAAGCATGGTTTATTAAAAGCACAAAGGGAACACCCTAGAGAACAACCAAGCAATTTGTTGGCAGGCTCGTGACTCTTCGGAAACATCACGGTCATGCCTTGTCACGTCAAGTTTAGAAAGGCAAGTTTGTGGGCCAATAACGCCTGTCTATACATCACAGACAGATGTACAATACATGTTGTCTGCGGCAATGGTAGAGCGAAAAAAAGCAATAACGTTTCGCTAGTGCGTATGGTCGCGGCAGATGCTACCCCTATTGTGTCAAGTACGTTGCAGTGAAACACAGTCAGATTTATTAAAGAAAAAGCCATAAGTGGCTCGTTGCGCGATGGCCTTGAAAAATACGCGGCGTCCAGTCGACTGGTAAAAAAAAAAAGAAAAAAACACGTGACCTTTTCCGAGCGAGTGGCTGGCGGAGAGGGAACGATAGGCGCGCGCAGACAGAAAAACGTGTTGCGTCGCTGGCGTCATGGCGGCGGCGGTTGTGGCGACAGTCGACTGCAAAGCGAGAGAGACGGCTATGAAGGACGCTCGCCCGGGACCTAGCGGATTGCGCGGTGGGCCTCGGAAGTTCGCTACGCCCGAGGATGCTCGCCAAGCAAGAAACGAGGTGCGAAGTGCGATGCGGCGGGAGCAAAGCGTTCGAACGCCGGTGCTGCTTTCCCCTGCTGAGAGGATGCAAAGTAATTCTATTCAGATTGTGTTACACATTTGTAACACTTACTGGCGACAAGCATGCTGCACATTCAGGTAGTGCATTGAGTGCTCGCGTGTGTCGTTGAGGAGTTCGACCTAAAGCGTCAGACGCGTACTTCACACTGCGGCTCGTGATGTCTCGCACGAAGTGTGACCCCTCCGATCGTATAACTGAATGCACTATTAAATGTGCAGCAGGCTTTCACCTCCACGTGTTATAGGAGTGTAACGTGCTGCAGAATTTTATTTCGACGAGAGCACACGTGTGTTGGATCTATAAATAGCACCAAACAAAATATCATTGCGAGTGATCGCAATTTAGGCGGAAAAGTCTGGCTCCCTGAATGACGCAGCATGTTCTATACGTTATACGCACTGTGGATGGGATGACAGTTATCGACCCTCTTGCTTCAATTTCATCTCTGCTCATGCACGGACCTCGACGCGAAGTATTCGAAAACTATTCAAAAGATATTTGAATTTTCAAATAGTGTCTATTAGATTTGAGGACCGAATCGAATAGGGCAATATTTGATTGATCATTTTAAAGTTTAGTATATTCGCACACCCCTGTTCATTCGCAAACAGGCCCGTCGAACGTACCTGTGGAGACGCGACATGGGCTCGCGGCGTTCTAATCATGGCATGCTTAGTAGGGTCCTTACAAACCGTGTCCCGGTAGCCACTTATTAGCAAGGCGGCTAAAATTAAAAAAAAAAAACAATAGTCGCGTGACTGAGCCGCAAGTCGATGAAGCGAAGAAACAACGACGACGGAACGCTGCGTTCCTTTAACCGCACACATGGCAGGTTGAATCTAAACTATAAACTATGGTATCGTGAACTTGCGGGTTGACAGGGAGATCAAATCAAGGGCATATGCTTCCTGCTACTTCGTTTAACTTGTGGTGATTAGAGTGAACAAACTATAGGAAAGAGGACGGAAAGTGCTCGAGTTGGTCTTGGTGAAATTACCATTACGCAATGGCAGACACCTCTCTGTCACCACAGGTCGAACTATGGCGTTTAGCGCGCGATAGGTGGTTCGAGTCGAGGGAGATGGGCCACAGGCCACCCATCAAGATGACTCGACTGGATCTGCATTGGCGAGGTAATGAACCTCGGCCCTCCGTATCATTCCTCAAGACTAACGATGGCCACTCAGATCGCCGCCAAGTTAATCTTGTGTTAATAGGAGAAATTTTGTTGCATTGTAATTAGTAAACTGTTCGTGGAAATCGGCCCCGCACGATATTCATGCACTCTATAACTATATGTTCAAAAAAATATCTCCTTCACCTTACAGTTGAATTAAAACATGCACGAAATGTATTTGTTAAAAAACGTATATGATACCCGTGCAAGATTGCATAAGCGAGCTCGAAGTCAGATTCTGAACCCATGAATATAGGATTGCCACTTAAATTCTTCCTAAAAAGAAAAAGGCCCGAATTCTCTTTAGGAGTAACAAAACCATGAATACTTTCAGTTCTTGCATTTTAGCAAGCATTGCGCATTCACAGACAGTTGATTCCTCCCTTCTTTTCCTCTCGTCTTTCGTGCGCTTTTTTCCCTTCCCCTGTAGACGGTAGCCAACCGCAGCTATCCTCAGGTTAACGTCCCTGCCTTTGCTTTTGTTTTTGCTCTCTTTTGTTGCATCTTATCAAGTTTTAGCGAGCCTTGCAGCGACACGACGCAACTGACTTCCGTTAAAGAGTCCTGAAACCTCAACTAAACAATTGGTACTTGCATACGTCACGCAGCCAGGACGTCTCGACAGAAACAACCCCTTTTTTCTTTCTGCCCTCTGTGCTGGCGCCGTTCCATTGCCGCCATCACACTCCACCGCAAAGAAGACACGCGACGGTGAACCCGTTGATTACATCCATAAGCAATGTAACATCGCTACTGGATCGTTCGCGGCGAAGGAAGTGCTTTCGCTTGACCATGACATCAGCGTGACGTCATCGCCTGTGTTTGTCCTTAGCCGTACACGTAGCTGCTTACATCACGAACTCCTTCGTGGTTCGCTATATTCTTTATTCCGTTCACACCTTCCGTTCACGCCATTCACTCATTACCGCCAAGGTACAAATAGAGGGGTGGCAGTGCACTTGTTGTGGTGCCTTTTTTGTGTAAGAACTAACGCAGAGAGGCTGGTTCATAGTCGTCCATTTAAATAAAGCTCTTGGCGAATTTACAAGGCCTATAGTCGGGAGCTGCCGTTCTTGAAATATTCATACAGCCTTTACTGTCAGTACGCAAAAAGGAGGGCGCGAAATTTGCGAAACGCGCTCCATGTTTCAGTCAAACTTTAATGCTTTCAAACTACAAGAGAAACAATTGTAGCAGAAGCATTAAATACTTTATGTCTATACCAAAGTAACACAAACAATGTGTTAAAGACGCTTGTTTGATGCGGAAAAATGGAACAGAAAAACGAAAAAGAAACAGCTCACACTGCATTCGTCATTGGGACTGCGCTACTCCTACCAAAAACGAAGGAGCAGACCGCTAACTACTCGTACAACAAAAATATTGCCTGGGTTATCATTTGCCGCGTCAATTTCTTGCTTCCTTCCGGAATATCTTGTTTGCTTTTGCCCCTAAAAAGAGGGGCGATTAAACACACAAACAAAAGGTTAACAAGACATATAACGCAATGGGCACTGGGCTCTTCGCAAATGACTGTTCGTCACCACGAACAATTTCGCGTTTTCTTAGCTCAGTCCCTTGCTTTTTTGCAGAGTCATTGCCAACCAACCTCGGCTCAAACGTTGAGAAGCGAAAAGAACGAGGTAGTACAAAAATGAAATCCCCAGTCTGCCACCCAAACCGCGGGCAAAATCCGTTCCCCAGCAAATATCAGCTTCGCAAGCAAAATGCGCAGCCCGCGTAAATTGAAAAGAACAGCTCCGCTTTACCGATCACTCCGGTCAGGGGTACCTTTACGTGGTCGGCATTTTTCGGCATCCTAAACGACCGTCCCGAGCCAGGGCAACGAGGTTCAGCCGCGCTCACTCAAGCACACGTGCACACGGGTCACACATAAGACGCACAAGCGCAAGATGAAGAAACGCCGCCGAGAATGTGTTAGGCCTCGGAAGAAGCCAAGAGAGACGACTTCCCAACTCTCGTTGCTGAGGGCATTAGTTAAGCTTGGCAGCACAAGGCACGGATGGTTTCCTTTCGTTCGTTACTCGCCGTTTTTTCTACCTTTTGATTTTTTTTTTCTCTCCCTTTGGCGCCGCCTTCGGAAAGTCAGCGACGGTCCCCCTTCCCCTTTGTTTCTTCTCCTCCGGCTCCTTGCGGTCGCCGACAAGCGACTCAAAACAATAGGGCCGCAGCGGGGACAAAAAAAACACAGTGCTTGGCAGCCTAGGGCAGTCTCGCAAGGGCGAACCAACGCCCGGTACAAGGCGTGCGTCTCCTCGCGGCCGGCACGACGAGCGCTGATTGCGACGAGCGCCTTTTTCGCGTGCTGACGAGCACACCTGTCTTGCGTCGGCTGCACTCGTTCCCTTTTGCGCGAGCGCGCGTTTGTTTTCATTCGGCGCCACTTGGAAACAAAAAGCTCTTTTAGCTTACGTATTCATCGCTCCGCACTGCTCACTCTGCGCGCCTTTTACAGCGAACCGCACGTTTCATTCGTGTGCAAAAAAAAAAAAAAGAAAACCTACACTTTGTTTAAGAAAAGCCGCGCATGGTTCGCTCGTTCGTAAATGCGTTTTGTGGTGTCGCGTGCTGTCGATCCCCTCAGGCGGCCAGTCCAAGTTTGCGATAATTAGTGAGTTCCAGTAACGCTTCAAACGAAACGCTGAAATCAACGGGAATTGATTGAGTCGTGATCATCTGATATGCTATCTTGATTTTGTTTAGAGCGAAGATGGGAACGAATGGCGCTGCGTGCTATACTCCTATCAGCGCGTTCTAGCGGCGCCGCGCCGAAGAACCTCTCCGTATGTCCCCTGTGTGCATGACGTGGCTCTCTTCCCTCCTGCCGCTTTTAATCCCTTTCTACTTTTAGCTGACAGAACAAAACTTGTTGCTTGAACAGAAAGCTTTTGGGTGATTATGCTTTCTCCGCGCACGCGCAGTGATGTATGTCTGGGATGCACTTATATGGGGTCTTTGTGGAATAAAGATTAGTTGCAAGTCTGCGCCTGTCTTCGTTTGCTCTCTCTGTGTGGTCGTTTGTTTGCGCAGTTATAAAACTGTTTGATATACAGTATCGCAGATCTGAAGAAATAATGGACATCGCGTTATTTATTGATGTTGCATTTGCTCACGCACGCACTCACGCACACATGCCGTCGACGGCAAATTCGCATTATCAATGAGATATCGGTTTAATTGTACCCAAACGAAGTTCTAAGAGGAAGTTTCTATATATTTAGTGCAATTGTTCTTTCTCTACTATTCAGTTTTGCATAGGAATGTCAGAGACCTGAGGTGCCGCACTTCATGCTTCCACCATATAAGCTTTCACAAATCTAATTCCTATATTCGTCATTTGGTAACTCATCAAATCGACTGCTATCGAACTGCCAGGGTACGAGTCATTCATTACTTCGACTCGCGAGGAACGCGGTAAAGTTACCGTTTACATCATTGATCGTGTTGGGTGCGGAAGAGACAGCACAGGTTCTCTTGCTCCGCTCTTACCACCACACGAACATTTCAAGAGAACGTCACACGTATCGTTCACCGTGAGATTGAAGTGGCGAGTCCGGCCCCCGTCCATCCACAACCCCCTGATGGTACCTTTGGCCAAGCGGCCCCCACTATTTCCTCTATTCAAGCAGTTGTGCGGCAAGAAATTGCAAACCTTGGCGTCCGGTTAGGAGGTGTTTGGATCGGACTGCTGGTACGATCTGTTGGGAACTCGGCGCTGACGCCCGTGGTTGTACCTGGGTCGCAAGCCCCAAGGGTAGCGTTGGCCTGGCGGCCTGGGGTACAACTGGAAGCATCCGAAGGTCCCGGCAAAGCATGAGTCGACTGGTAACAACGAAACAACTTGTTTATTTTAACATCGCAAAGAGTTGGCGGTCAGGTTTGACCGTAGTAGAGAGACGGGAGAGCACTTCACTCAACAGAAGAAATCGGAGCCCTCCTTTTGGCGTCCGGGGGCAGCTGTTTTTATACTCTCGCAGTTGAGGGCAAGAAGGAACCCCTCAAAAGACGAGCACGTGAATGTACAATGGGCTAATGGTGACGCACACTGTCGTAGCGATGCCGTAGCACCATGTCGAGCACGATCTCGTAGCACCCTGTCGTGGCGCTGCCGGTCGGACACAATGACTGTAATGAGAGGATGGTCCCTGCTTTGGCATCGCCTGTTTCGGGCATAATGACTGGAACGAGATCCCTGCTTTGGCATCGCCTGTTTCGGGCACAATGACTGGAATGAGATCCCTGCTTTGGCATCGCCTGTTTCGGGCACAATGACTGGAATGCGAGGATGATCCCTAGGCGGTCGCATCGCCGCAGTCGCGCCTGGAAACACCTGGCGATGAGTGTTGCGGCGACGACGATCGGGCCAAAATGTCCGCCGCCCCGCCGCAGTCGCGCCGGCAAAACCACGTGTCGCAGGCGAAACGCAACAGACCGCCCCGCCGGGGGAAGGAGATCCCGATGGACAGGGGACTGCATCCGCTGTCCGGAGGGATGTCGCTCGATGATGCTCATAACCGAAGTCGGGCGTCCCTCGACGTTTCTTGAGCGCAGCGCACAGAGAAGGCCTCGTTCTCTCGTTCAGGTTCGCACGGGACACTGCAAAGTGACTTCGGGAGAGTTCACATTTTTGTTCTCGTTCCCGGCAAGCGTTAGAACTACGCTGAAACTCAACCGCTCAGTCAGCAAGCACGGCACAACCCTCACTAAGCCCTGCCAGGCTCTTTCCCCTTTTTATACCACTGCCTAGTTCCTTACAGTAGTCTAGCATCACTCAGAACGCGTCCACAAATTGAAAAATTGCACTAGAAAGCATATCGTCACTTTGAAACACTAAACAAAAGCAATATGTTAAAAAAAATCCTGCCTCAGGAAGAAAAACATCAGTAACAAACAATTTTGAGGCTGATTCCTACGTTAGGGGCTTCGACTTAAGCCATCGGCGTTACCGTTGAGACTCCCCTTTTTGTAACGCACCTCAAAGGAATATTGTTGTAAAGCGAGGCTCCAGCGCAGGAGGCGGCCATTTTTGGGAGAGATGGTCTGCAGCCATTGGAGAGGGCAGTGATCCGTCTCAATGATAAACCTCGAGCCGGCTAGATAGCATGACAATTTCTGAACGGCCCACACGAGACATGCACACTCTTTCTCGGTGGCGCTATACGCCTGCTCACGACTGGTCAGCTTACGACTAGCATACAGGACGGGGTGTTCTACTTCTCCATTTTCCCGTTGGCACAGTACAACGCCCATGCCTCGCTCACTAGCATCGCACTGAACAATGAACCCTTTTGTATAGTCTGGCGATCGTAGCACAGGCTGGCTTGTTAGGGCACTCTTTAGGGCGCTAAAAGCTCTTTCCTTGGTCTCGTCCCAGACGACTGTTTGAGGCTCTGTCTTTCTTAGAGCATCCGTCAGGGGAGCCGCGATATCAGAGTACCTAGGGATGTACCTCTGATAGTAGCCGGCGACACCTAAGAACGACCGAATATCGGTCTTCGTGCGCGGTTGCGGAAAGTCTCGCACAGCGGCCACTTTTATTTCAGACGGGCGGCGACGACCCTGACCAATCACGTGACCGAGGTAGACAACCTCGGCCTGTGCTAACTGGCACTTAGGAGCCTTTACTGTCAAGCCTGCTTCGCGCAGGCGGGTTAGCACTGCCCGCAAGTGTGTCATATGCTCAGACCAGGATGCGGAGAATATCGCTACGTCGTCTAGATACGGTAAAGCGAATTCTTGCTGTCCCCGCAACACTTTATCCATGAGGCTTGAAAAACAGTATGGCGCGTTCTTCAAACCAAAACTCAACACTTTAGGACGGAATGTTCCCATTGGTGAAATGAACGCCGCATACCTACTAGCCTCTTCTGTAAGTGGAACCTGCCAATAACCCCTGACAAGATCTAGGGTGGAAATAAACTGAGCGCTACTAACTTTCTCAAGGCGCTCCTCGATGTTAGGGATCGGATAAATTTGATCCTTAGTGATGGAATTAAGCCTGCGGTAGTCGACGCAAGGACGAGGTTCCTTGCCCGGTACCTCAACTAAAATCAAAGGGGAGGTATAATCACTCTCACCTGCCTCAATAACACCGAGCTGTAGCATTTTCTTTACCTCAGCCTCCATAATATCGCTCTGGCGGGGTGACACCCGATACGCCTTGGATCGTACTGGCTCTGTGGAGGTAAGTTCTATATCATGAGTAAGTACAGAAGTCCTACCAGGCCTCTCAGAGAACAGACCTTGAAACTCTTGTAATAGCTGGTGTAGTTCGGTTTTCTGCTCAGGCGACAGCGGCGCTTTACTGATAAGGTCACTAATGACTTGACCGGTGTCTTCCCTGTTCGTCACTGAGCCTAGTCCCGGAAGCTCGACCGGAAGCTCTTCAGGAACGTTTACCATCATGCACACCACTGCTTCCCTTGGTCTATAAGGTTTGAGCAGATTACAGTGGTAAACTTGCTGTGCTTTCCGCTTTCCTGGCAGACTTACCACGTAGTTAACGTCCGACAGTTTCTGAACAATTCGTGCTGGGCCCTCCCACTGCACGTCTAGTTTGTTGTTTAGCGATGTGCGCAATATCATGACCTCATCGCCAACCTCAAAACGACGGGCCCTGGCTGTCCGATCATAATAAACCTTGGCCCTCTGCTGGGCCTTTGTCATTGCTTCACCTGACAACTCCTGTGCCCTTCTTAAGCGTTCGAGGAGCTTAAGCACGTACTCCACCACGACTGGGTCGTCGCCCCTACCTTCCCACGATTCTCGAAGCATGCGAAGCGGAGATCGAAGCGAGCGACCGTACACCAGTTCAGCTGGCGAAAACCCCGTAGCCGCATGCGGCGCGGTCCTTAAAGCAAACATCACCCCAGGCAGACACAGCTCCCAGTCAGTTCGATGTTCAAAACACAACGCTCTCAACACGCGCTTCATGACGGAGTGGAGCTTCTCAACGGAATTCGACTGTGGGTGGTACACTGAGCTGTGTAACAGCTTTACCCCACACCTTTCGAGAAAAGTTGTCGTCAAAGCGCTAGTAAACACTGTGCCCTGATCTGATTGAATTTCTGCAGGAAAACCAACTTGCGCAAATATGGACAGTAGTGCATTGACTATCTCAACTGAGCTGAGTTCTTTAAGCGGCACTGCTTCAGGGAACTTTGTCGCTGGGCAGATCACAGTCAAAATGTGTCTGTACCCCGTGGCTGTTACCGGCAGAGGTCCCACTGTATCAATAACGAGCCGTCTAAAAGGCTCCGTTATGATAGGTACCAATTTCAACGGCGCCCTTGATTTGTCCCCTGGTTTGCCCACCCGCTGACAAGTGTCACATGTCCTCACGAAATGGTCTGCGTCCCGAAAACACCCTGGCCAATAGTACTCTTGCAAGAGACGGTCCTTAGTTTTCTTAACTCCTAGGTGTCCGGACCACGAACCCCCGTGTGACAAGCGCAACAGATCCTGACGATAGCATTGAGGCACGATCAGCTGATCGAACTCCACTCCTCTGCGGTCTAGATACTTCCGGTACAGGACTCCACCTCTTTTCCACAAAACGCGCAGTTTTCCTGGCGATACCTTCTTTGACATTGCAGCGCACGTTTTCCAGGCTGCCATCCTTTTTTTGCTCGGCTATCAAAGCCGTCCGGCTGACTTTTAGCAACCTATCAAGTCCGTCTGACGTAGGCGCGATGAGCAAATCAGTAGATAGCTCTTCTAACTTTCCCGTGTCGGGCGTTTCCTCTCCAGTATCTGGCGCCTTTAACGTTACAGACTCAAGTTTATTCAGTTCGGGCGTGCTCGGAATATCAGCTTGCTGCGCCTCTGACCCTTTTTCGTTGTTTGATAACGTCGGCCCCGCAACTACCGCCTTTGCAGCGAGCTCCCGAACCTTCGATCTGGTTAAGGCCTGAACACTAGCTTCACCAAACAAAAGCCCCTTCTCGCGCAGGAGGTGATCGGACCTGTTTGAAAATAGGTACGGGTGCTGGGGTGGCAGCATAGATGACACTGCCGCCTCCGTCTCAAGCGCTCCGAAAGGTCCTTCAATAAGCACTTTTGCTACCGGCAGACACACGCTATGAGCTTCCACGGCTTGCTTGATCCATGCGCACTCGCCCGTGAACATATGGGGTTCTACGTAAGACGGGTGAACTACATCCATCGTAGCTGCGGAATCGCGAAGCACTCGGCACTCTTTCCCGTTCACGAGGAGGTCTCGCATGTAAGGCTCGAGAAGCTTCATGTTCTCGTCAGTGCTGCCTATTGAAAAAAACACAACTTTTGGTGTTGTTTCCGGACACTGCGCCGAAAAGTGACCCGGCTTCTGGCACGTATAACACAAGCGCGCTCGCCTCATCTCGAACCGCTTTCTGCGTTTGGCTGCCGCCGTCTCTTTACGTTTGGTCGGACTGCTTTCGCTCGCATCCGCACTACGCGTGTCCCCCTTTAATCTCTTGGGTGTGAACTTCGGCCTCTCAAACTTCGAGCCAAATTCACCCTTTTGACCGTCCTTAGCTCCGCGAGCTCGACGCGTCACAAACTCCTCGGCTAGCTCAGCGGCTCTAGCCACCGTACTCACGTCTGGCCTATCCAAGACCCAGTATCGCACGTTCTCCGGTAACCGACTATAAAACTGTTCTAGCCCGAAACACTGCAGAACTTTATCGTGGTCACCAAACGCTTTCTCTTCTTTGAGCCACTCCTGCATGTTCGACATAAGCCTATACGCAAACTCTGTATATGACTCACTTCTGCCTTTCTCATTTTCCCGAAACTTCCGACGGAACGCCTCCGCAGACAGCCGGTACTTTTTTAGAAGACTCGATTTCACTGTGTCGAAATCCTCTGCCTCCTCTCTATCCAAGCGAGCGACTACGTCGGCCGCCTCGCCGGGTAACAAAGTGAGCAAGCGCTGTGGCCACGTTTCCCGAGAGAACCCCTGCTTCTCGCACGTTCGCTCAAAGTTAACCAGGAACAAACCAATGTCCTCTCCAAGCTTAAACGGCCGCATCAGGTCCGTCATTTTGAACAATACGCGTTCTCCTGCACCGTGTGCCTGACTTCCATTACGAGCGCGTTCCATCTCTACCTCGAGACGCTTCATTTCCAAAGCGTGTTCGCGCTCTTCTTTTTTCTCTTGTTGCTCTCGCTCTTTCTGTTCTTTACGTTCACGCTCTTCTTTTTCTTTCTGTTCTTTAAGTTCGCGCTCCTGTTTCTCTTTTTGCTCTTTAAGTTCGCGCTCCTGTCTTTTTGACCTCTCCTCAATAGTCTCAAGGCATTCCGACAGCTCGTCATCCTCAGCCTCTAACTCAAGAATAGCCTTTAGCAGTTCAGGTTTTCTTAGTTTGTCTGAGACATCCAGACCCAACTCTCTTGCAAGCTCCAACAATATCGGTTTGCGCAACGACTTCAAATCCATGGCTGCTCTGAATGCTGCTTTCTCTACTGCCTATTATTGTCTTGCCGCAACTAACCCGGCAGCAACGACAACCACAATTACCAGCTCTGTTTCTAACACTAACAAAAGCCTGGCAAAGCTCAGAAGAAGAAAGTCCCGCACTCACCAAACCTCGCAGGCAGGAATTCCGCGCAGTCGTTCCGCTGCAGGCAACCAGTCGTCACACAGGGCTCGTTGCACTGCTCCCGGATCGTCGTTGAGCTGCTCAGCATACAGTCAACTGCATCTCTTCGCTGCTGGTCGTTCCGCTGTCGCGATCTCACCGCTGGCAGACAGTTGTTTGAAGTCGGAGGCGATCTCACCGCTGGCAACCAGATGTTTGGATCGGACTGCTGGTACGATCTGTTGGGAACTCGGCGCTGACGCCCGTGGTTGTACCTGGGTCGCAAGCCCCAAGGGTAGCGTTGGCCTGGCGGCCTGGGGTACAACTGGAAGCATCCGAAGGTCCCGGCAAAGCATGAGTCGACTGGTAACAACGAAACAACTTGTTTATTTTAACATCGCAAAGAGTTGGCGGTCAGGTTTGACCGTAGTAGAGAGACGGGAGAGCACTTCACTCAACAGAAGAAATCGGAGCCCTCCTTTTGGCGTCCGGGGGCAGCTGTTTTTATACTCTCGCAGTTGAGGGCAAGAAGGAACCCCTCAAAAGACGAGCACGTGAATGTACAATGGGCTAATGGTGACGCACACTGTCGTAGCGATGCCGTAGCACCATGTCGAGCACGATCTCGTAGCACCCTGTCGTGGCGCTGCCGGTCGGACACAATGACTGTAATGAGAGGATGGTCCCTGCTTTGGCATCGCCTGTTTCGGGCATAATGACTGGAACGAGATCCCTGCTTTGGCATCGCCTGTTTCGGGCACAATGACTGGAATGAGATCCCTGCTTTGGCATCGCCTGTTTCGGGCACAATGACTGGAATGCGAGGATGATCCCTAGGCGGTCGCATCGCCGCAGTCGCGCCTGGAAACACCTGGCGATGAGTGTTGCGGCGACGACGATCGGGCCAAAATGTCCGCCGCCCCGCCGCAGTCGCGCCGGCAAAACCACGTGTCGCAGGCGAAACGCAACAGAGGCAACCGCCTACGTGCGATCAGTTAGGTATCTTTAGGAACTAGCACTCCAGCAGATCCAGGTCGCTGCGGCTATAAACGGCACAGCGCCGCCAGTCCGGGCAGTCTGGCGTTCGCGTTACTTTCTGTGTTTCTGTGCTGCGGTCGTGCGCGCCCGGCGAGCAGTGACCGCTGGCGAACGCGATCAACAATCAGTTGCATACTGGGGCTGCGCCAGGCGCCAGCTGGCGCCTTTTCTCGTAGGTACGCGCCTTGGGGGGACACCGCCCGATGCCCGGTCCAGCGCCGCTGGCACTTGCCCTTCTTTCCAGGCCATGCGTGCCTGAGACAAATGGACTCAATTTGGAAGGAGCTCCTAGCGAGTATTTTCGCTAAAGGAAGTACTTTATGCAGTTGCGCTTTATTTCCTGAAATCTAGGCCCCGACGGGCCCTGCGTGACAATTCCTCGCTGTCTCTAAATCGCCGCTTCGTGTTTTGTCAGCGCAATAGACTGATTTAACCCTCTAAGCTTATCAAGGATATTTGGTGATTCATATTGACAGTAAACAATGCGAAAAAAAAAACACGCGAACGAAAAGCAACCAGACGGGACAGTGCTTGTCCCGTCTGGGTGCGTTGAGTCCCCGTGTTTTATTTTGTTTTGTTTTGTTTTCGTGCTGTTTACTGTCTCTGAGCTATAGGTTGTGTTAACGTGTCAAGCGATTTGTCTTTGAAACATTGTGTGTTTAAGATCTTGGTGGTGTGGCATAGGATTAGAAATTTGATATGAACGGATAATGTCCCTCTAACCCTAAGGAGAACTTCAGTCAACGATACCGAAAATGATACACTGAGAGAGGGAGCATCAACATCTTCACCATCATTATCATGAACCTATTTTGTGCCCAGTGCAGGACGAAGGCCTCTCCCAATGATATCTGATTACGTCTGTATCAGCAACACGACCGTTACTTGTGCTTGAAGTGTTCAAATCGTCCATATCTGCAACTGCCTAGACTAACCTATCGTCACACATGTTCTTTATTTTTTAGCGACAGTCAAGGAAGGTCATTTAGTAAGCTTACTGCGGTGGCCAACCACGAGCCAACGAGCCAACGAGAAAAATAACAATGCAAGATAACGCAAGAGAGGAAGGAACGTTATCAGTTGAGTAATGCAAGCACGAAGAAAGCTTAATGGACATGCCAAGTCCGGATGCAGCCTGAAAGTACAGATTCACACTTGAAAATGAGAGAGAGAAAGAGAGAGAGAGAGAGAGAGAGAGAGAGAGAGAGAGAGCAACAAATAAGATCAGGAAAAGATAAACGAAGGTGAGAGATTTACGTTGATTCAATGCTAGATCTTCGCCTTCATGTTTCCTCTATCGTCAGTGATGCCATGAGGCACTTTCGCTCAACATCTCGACGGAGGAAAAATTTTCGCCGCCCTCAGTTTTCCTGCTTCTTATTTTTTTCTTTTTATTTTTTTTTTATTTTTTACACTAGTCAGAGCGCGACTAGACTTTGCATCTACTGTGTGGAATTCCATTAGTACCCACTAATGTAACTGAATAGAAGCCGTCCAGCGTCGATTCGTCTGTACTTCCTAGGAAAGATAATATTCGTCGGCGCAGATATTACAGCTAGAGAAGCCTGTTACTCTGCTTAGCTAGGCCTTCTCTCCTTGACACGAGTCCTTACGACGAGTCACGCACGGCTGATTGATTTGCAGCGGCGCGACTATGGCTTCCGGAGCCAGTGAAGAAGAAGACGGCTGATGGACGTCCACTGTGGCTCACATTCAAATGAAATGGCAGACTCATTAGCGCGAGCATCCCTGAGTGGTCGTATAATGCCGGTTCTTCCAGGAGTGGCGCACCATAACAGCAATTAGATTAGAAAATATTCAATTCATAGAGATGTCAATGAATCAATAATAACATGGACAGAATTTCAGCACCTAAATTTCTGTGGAAAATTCAGTGGTGTCCATCAAGACAATCAGAAGTAGTGATCACAAGATTACGCTGCCGTGTCTCGCCATTAAACCTTACAAATTGTTAACAAAAAGACATCTAGAACTCCCGTTTGCTAAATTAAGGTTAATGTTATCATAAGAAATCATACTACCTTTCAGTGCATCAGTTATGGGGGTCAGCCACAGGGACGTGTTTGGTGCCGTTTGCGGTTACATACAATCAACAAAACGAATAATTTTTTTTATTGTTCTTTTGTAATTTGTTCGTTTTTATGTTTTTTTTCCTTTTCTTTCTTTTTTTCATCGACTATGTAACGCTTCAAAAGAATATGTAATCGTTTCAGCACGCAATTCTTGGTCAATCCCCCAGTGTGGGTATGAGCGATAATATGAGGCCATAACCATCATCATGACCATGTAACGCGAGATAGAACACGCTGGCGCTCGTCCTGAGCGGTCGCGGTATAGGCCGCTTCCGGGATTCCACGACACCACGATCCCACGAAGCCGTGGCCACAGCGTCGAGCTCTTCACTCCGCCGCCTCCAAATTGGTGACCCCGACGACTGAGTCCAGCCATGCAAGTGTCAGCGCACCGACTCTTCCAAGGCGTGAGTGACGTGGCCTCACGCGGTCTGACAGATGTCCCGCGGTTGTAGGGTGTGCAGGGATATTGTATCTCGACATGCCGGGCATCAGGTTCCTCCAGCTGGAGAGTCACTTCCTTCTCAACAAAGTTCCAGGCTCCGGCTGCGTTCCAGGCTCCGGTCAGCCCCCCGTCCCGAATTCTCTACGAGGACTTGCGGGCAGCCGTCCTTGCTCGCTACGTTACCTCGAGCACTCAGTTTCCCCCAACTGGTGCTCTGTCCCAACAGCTCTCGCCATTTGAACCGTCGCGCCATTCTGCATCTTGTCGTCCCACGTCGCCTGCGTCCACCCGTGCCGATCGTCAGCACGCGCCGGCCCAAGCATCAAACCTATACTCGTTCCTTGAGCCTCATCCCCATTTCAAAGGTAGCTGCGCGACGACTCTTTCCAAGGAATTCGCTGGGTCAAACGCGAGCGCTTTCCGCTACCCTACGGCCCGTCGCTCTCCTTCCTTGAAAGTTCCCGCAAACTATCCGCTTTCCGTTCAGGGGAACCTCACTCATCACCGATTCGGAGGCTCTGCTACAGGCTCCATTAGGCGCAAATTTCACTCCAGCAAGCACGGCGACGCCACAGGCACAGCGATGCCTTCAGCGACCACCGCAACCCTCATGCTACCGGCCTTCGAGATATCGCCGCATGCTGTAGCAAGCGGACTTACCGATGTTCTGTGCTCGCAGCTTCCGCGGAGGCATAGCCTAGCGAAGTTTTGCAGGAGGAGCTCCGCCATCTGTTTTTTTTTTCTCCTAGAAAATCTCTTCTACGTGAACAACGTGCGTGACCAAAACTTGCGCCAGCTCCACGCATGTCGCGAGCTGCCAGACAGTCTTCTTTCGGTGCTCTGACTCCTACCAGGCCCGGCCATCTACATGAACTTGCAGCAGATCGTGCTTTCTCACTACGGCATCACTGTGGTTGCGCCTTGCTCACAACCTACGTTGCCGGTGCTGCCTGGTCGAATTGCGTGAACCCGACACTACCAACAACAAGCACCCACAATTGCGAAGCTCCGTAGGGGCTACCTGCCGGAACCGCTATGCAAGAGCCAGAACCCGGGGCAAACCTCTCCCGTACAACCCACCCCGTGTCTTGGCAATTGGCCAGGCATTTCCAAGTCGCTCTTGTCGTCGGCGCGCCAAGCCATCCGGCAACAGAGGCTCTGGAGTCCCCGACTACGCTATCTCCTCCACCTCTACATGTGCGGGAGATTGTGCTGATGATCAGGCGTCCAGCACCCGTGAGCCACACGCAGAGCCTAGGCCAAGATGCGATCCCAACAGCCGACCAGCAGTTCCATGTGCCAGATCGCGAGGAAAAACAGACGCCACATGACGTGAAAATATGCATCCAGCTAAGGGTCCTCTGGTCAGACCGGACCTTCGCCCTGCTTTTCTCCCTGTGGCTTTTCTTGGTGCCTTTCCTGCTCGGAGGCAATACGACCAAGCTTTCCGCAGAACCACTTTTCTGGGGTTCAACATCAGCAACCGATGGCCACCGTGGCGATTACAAAGCCCGCAACTGAGCCCGTAACAGATTTTGAACGCGCTTCGCACTAGGAGGGGGCCCTGCAGCGGTGCGACTATTCCCTCAAGAGCCGGTGAAGAAGACGGCGGCTCACGGGCATGTAGTGCGAGATAGAACACGTGGGCGCCCTCGGCCTGAGCGGCTGCGGTAGCCGCCGTTCCCGAGGTTCAGCAGCATCATGGCTGGCCGGCCTAAATAAGCTGAACTCCGGACCAGCGCCTTTCAGGAATGGTTGCTCTGTACTATCGGTTGGATGACATTTTTTTCCCATTCATAAAAACTTTCTCTACCTTTCAGACTTCCACAGAGCATATTTTACACTTTCTCCTTTCCTTCGATAGCACTGATGAATTTGCTTGCACTAGGACCAGAAAACTTTGATATTCACTTTGAGAACTGTCAACTGCAAAAGGAAAAGAAAGCGTACAACTAGCTGAAGTGCTCGGGTGATTTGTTCAAAAATGTTGAGTTCCGGCTCGCCAAAGTATTAAATGAAGGTGGAAGGTTGCAAAGAGCCGCTAATCTCAGATGCGGATGAGGGCGCCTGCACAGTTCGCAATATTGTCTTTGCTCATCGCTCCCAGAGTTACCCGATCTTACCCGCGCAGTCTTCCTTAAAGTGGTTGTTCTGTTATTGTTATATACGCCAGGCGAAAATAAATGGCCGTACTTCAAAAAGAAAATGGGAAGGAAATTGTTGGTTGTTTTTTCTCCCTTAAGCTCATTGGCCCGCACATATTAAAGCAGAATGTCTGGCGCGGTAATTAGATTGCATCCATTATTGCAGTCATGAGCGGAAGGCGGGGCACTGCACGGGCTAGGCACGAGTGAGTGGCGAGCTCTTGGCAACGAGGCCGCTGTGGTATGATGCCGTGCGCTTGCCGGCCACAACTTACCGAACCACAGATCGGAGCGCATGCGCTGGCCGTTGTGACTGTTTCATCGCTTGATTTTTTGTCAGCGCTTTCGACACCAGTGACCGTTAAGGCCTTGGCGAAAGAAGTCACCACCACGTCGACACTCGTCAAATTCCGCGAGTGCGTGCGAGTAGTCGCGCTGAACATCTAAAAAGAAATCTGACGCTGCTCGTATCATTCAGGCACCGAGAAAACAAGACAGATGTTCACGGGAAGATTGGAGAGTTGGAGATTGGAGATTGGGGCTTACAAGGGATGCGTCATACTGGAGCCAACGTATCTTGAAGGAAGAAGGAAGAGAACGAAGTGCCCAGAGCTCACTGGTGCTCTGGGCCTCTCGCTGTTATGCATTTTTTTACGTTCTTGCCATTTTCGTGAGAGTCATTTCATCAAGGATGAGCAAGAAGATGTTCCCACAACCACCTGAACAAGGTCAGTCGTCTACTTCATCACTCATTTTTGGACGACGTGCCTTTGGGAGCTCGGACCAACTCGATCCCTGGGAGAGCTCAACGCCCGAAGCCATGGACTCTGACACCGAGTACACTGTAGTCATGGGCCGCCGTATGAAGAAGATGCGCCGTTTGTCGTATGAGGCGACTTCATCGCATCAGAGTGAGAAGGAATCCTTCATGGTTTCTTACGTGCCGCTCTCGACGTCACACAGCATGAACTCCCTCAGCAGGCAGTTTCTCACCGAATATTTTGAAAGTGTGGCCCCTGGGCAAATTAACGAGATCAGGATCAACCCTCGCAAGAACATCCTGACAATAGATGTGAAAATTTCCGCAATACTTGAGAAGTTAAAGACCGTTCGACAGTTAAGCGCAATCCCCATCCTCTCATTTATTACTTACGGGAAGGAGACAACAACTGGAGTGATTTCCGACGTGGAGCTTGAAATCAAGCATGTGGACCTCAAGAGTCTTTTGAGGTCATCGGTGCGCATTCGTGAGATTCACCGTTTGGGGCACCCCCTATGTATCAAGTTAACATTTGCTTCTTCGACATTACCAGCGTCTGTCAAAGTGGGCTACGTTATACACCGAGTACGACCATTCGTTCCGAGGCCTATTCAGTGCCGGAAATGTCACAAGATAGGACACGTGAGCGCTGTTTGTAGAAGCAAAGCCACCTGCTCGCATGGCGGCGGAGAGCATGATACCACCGACTGTGAGGCGCCCTCATTTAAATGTCCCAACTGTACTGGCTCTCACGAAGCGACTTCGAAGGAATGCCCGAAGGTGAAACAAGAGGTTCGTATTCTTCGAAAAATGGCAAGGGACCAATCTTCACGTAAAGAGGCTGCTCAGTCTGTTCGCCAAAGTGACCAAAGCTCGCGACAGAAGCATCACAAAACCATTTCAGGAGAACTACCTAGAGTGGCACAGGTACCACGACCACCTCTGCCTGTGCGCGCATCGAGGACGGTAACGGCGTCTACTGATAATTAAAGGTCGACGAGAGCACGCGGCAAACATTCACCTCCACCGGCTGATACAGACACGGAAAGGCCTTTGCTGCCCTCTAGGCCCACGGCCATGCCAGCGGGCACTAGCGGTCCTCTGCGCCATGAAGCCAAGAATTATAGGGCCACTGAAACCGGTGACACTACGGGCAAGCAAGGAGATGAACAGAATGAGGAGAGTGTACAAAAAATGCTGAAGCACCTAGTAGAGTCAATGCGCGTGATTCTCGGTGGTCTCGAGACTCCGGCCGCTAAAAGTGCCCTACAAGTGCTCGCCGTGCTAGAGCCACTTATCGCAGCTCTTTATATGCTATAAAGATTTTGTTTGGCGCTTGTACTGTTCACGCAGGGGAGGCCCACACACCAGCTTCGTCCTAGCACCTCTATTTTTAAGTTCACTCGAATTGGTGACTACAGACTTGATGCGAAACCTGATTGTGGCTTCATGAATGACATTTGTGAATGTTTATCATCAGAGTGTTGAATTTGCTTTCACCTTTGCGCATCCCTCTTGCTATGTCGTCATCATCCCTCATCACACCTTCATGTCCCCGTTCCCCCTCCTCCTGTGCAGAGTAGCAGGCTAGAGCACCTTAGCTCAGGCCGACCTCTCTGCCTTCTTTCAATTAAATTATCTCTGCAAGTGCTCTTGTTGAATAGCCGCTGTAGGAATCGTAGATACTACATAAATCTATCATTTGGAAAGGATGACAGGGTTTGAATGAATATAACAGGTTGAAGCTTTCTTTTTTGTTATTGCGCTGAAATGCACCGGGGGCGGATATGCAGATTTAACGTACATCTAGGAATCTATGTGAAGTGAAGGTTTAGCCAAGCGGTTTGTACGTATTAAATCCAGTACCGCTAGCGGCGATGCGTAGAATTGTGTTCATTTTCATCCTGTCTGCGCGAAACCTCACGCAGTGCTAGCGTTTGCGTGAAGTCAGAAGTGGCGCAGGAATGCCGGCAGAACGTGAGTAGCTGCCACTCGGTTGTAATTCCTGGTCTACACTGCACCAATGCACGACGAACCATGCATGCGCCGATGATATAAGATATTCAGTCCATCTGCCTACACCGGTAATTGTATGGACCTCAGTTGTATGCAGGAGTGGCCGTTAAGTGTATTTTGTAAAGGCACTATTTTTCCGATTCTGCCCTATCCTTGTCACTTGTCTCGTCGAAGAGCAGATCTTGGTAATAGCGCAGGCGCGCCTTCGTGCGAGCTCATGCCGAAGCGCAAAAAGAACGAAAAAATGAAATGAATTGCTGCAGAGGTCGACCCCTGTTGCCAAAGGTGTTCTGGGCGCAGCTTCTTCGTCTCATTAGTTTGCTGGCAGAACAGGCGATCGTTTTCTCCCTGCTTCGTGTACTTGCAGTGTTGGGTTTCTCGTGAGCTGTCGGAAATGTTACAACTAAACGACTGATAGCACTATATTGCCTCTAGTAAAGGACTTCCAGCATCTAAACCTCTCTGCCGCTGCCCTTTTCCCGTGGCATAAGAGACCGAGAATATTTACAGGCAAATGTAGCACCATTGTCATTTTCGAGGGTGAGCTGCGTCTGTCGAAGTTGATGTGGTGAAGTCCTGAAGAACAAAAAAATGAAGTGTCACATCCTAAATAGGCACTGTTTGAACAGCAAGACAACCGTTATGGTACACATTTAGGTAACAGCAGCCAAGGTGCGAACGGCAGGATGAGCGGCTTTATTTTGCAGTGAAAAATACCTGAACAACTGAACATGGTTAATGCGAGCAGAAATATATGCTGCACAATATTTTACAGCGACAGCGTGAGCTACTAACTGAGCTTTCTCACCATCGGCCTGAATGATATAAGCAGCGTGATAACATTTGTTAGACGGTGAAGAGCGGTCACCCCCGAAAGATAAACAAGTACTCGTGTCAGCATGACGCAGGAAAACAAAGCGTTTCCCAGCAATACAATGGCATGGGGATTGAACTGGTGCCACTGTGGCAAGATGCAGTGTATAGCTGAAGCCATAAACCAGTGAGATGTCACGCAACTTCCGCGCTTGGCAACTTCTGTCGGGTTTTGCACGCGACGCAGATTCTGAGAGCGATGGCGTCTGTGCATATCTTTGGGGGGCAACAGCAGGTAATGTATTCACGCAATATAGCTGGTGCGCGATGCAACAGTAGTTGGCAGCGCGGCTGTCAGCGCAGCAGTCATTCTCAACGCTCATTTCAGAATGACGGCTCTTCGCTGTCTTGGAGGTCAGTCAAAGAAGTGCCATCGTCAGGTCATAGTCGTTGGGATCGTATGGGCGTTGTCGTACCTGCGTCATGCCGCCGCCATCTTCATTGCGTTGATTTTGGCATCCTTGCATACAGTTGGTTTGTGAGAGTTCTACTAACTTTTCAGTACTGCATTAGCCGGAACCCAAGCAGTATCTGCTTTCACAGTAAATTAATTTAGAGTGGAAAGAGTCGCTGAAGCCTACCGATATATTATTTTTTTCGTTGCATCCAACCGAAAGAAGAAATGTTTATTTAGACTTCCTACTTACGAAAATGAAAGTTATCCCGTGCACCCTGTCTCCTGCTGTGCGTGCTTTAAGATTTTGATGGTTACCGCAGTTAAGTATTTTTTTTCCTTCAGCTGATTATTTAGCTACCTGCCGCACAAAGAACAGGCAATTCGGTTCCCAGAGTCTTCCCTTACAGCGCACTTCAGGCATACTCTTCTCTAAATGTAGCCCTGACGAAAACCCTTGGTTACTCTTTGTCTGCGAAGGAGAGATGCGGTGGCATAGTTATTTCTCCAGTTTGCATCTAGTGTTTCCGGCACACCTGCCACATTTGCTTAGCGACTTGAAACCTTTTTACCCACATAGTTACTTCTTGGAAGTATCTGCTGCGTTCAGCGGTGCCCTGAAACGCCGCTCTGTGTTCATTGCGTGTCGTAACTGTAATTAGCAACATCACCTGATTATTTGCGCAGCCACATAATGCGCAATCCGTGTGCATGCGTGCGCGTGCACTCAAGGTATCCGTATGCGCTTGCGTAATGAATGTCCACGCACAAACAGATATTCAATATTGTTTATGTATATATGTAGCCTCAGGGGCAATTGACGTGCTTCAGTAAGTAATGGAACAGATTGTGCCTTACGACGTAAGCCATACATGTCATCTGTCAATGCATGTCATCTGCTCTCGGCCAAACCTCCGTGTGGTCGACATGTGCGCAAGTAAAGCACAGCATGACATATACGCATCAGTTATACGCGAGAGCGTTTCGCCGTGATTTGCATGATTTAGGGGTGAATGTAAATGAGCAGTGAATGTCTGTGCGCATGCGTGTACGTAAACTCTTTTATGTTGTCTCTCTCGTTCCATTCCTTCCTTTGCAGTGCCTCTTTCCACTGTGAGTGCAGTATCCAGTGCTGTCTTCCTGTGGTGCCCTCCTCCCCCCCCCCTTTCACCCACCGTGGATGCTCAGTGGCTATGGTGTTAGGCTGCTGAGTACGAGGTCGCGGGATCGAATCTCGGCAATGGCGGCTGCATTTCGATTCCACTACGGCTTGCCTCATAATCAGAAAGTGGTTTTGGCACGTAACACCCCACCATTTTTTTGGCGCCCCCTTTTGTACCTTTCTTATGTAATGTGCACATCTCTCTCTACCTTCTTTAATACCAAACCGGCAAGGGGTCTGCATGCATTTGCAAAGACCCGATTGTGCCTACAGAGTAAGACCTAATAAAAAAAGGCCCTCGGATTCCATACTAAGGCGGTGAATGCATGAAGAATGCGACGAATAAAGACGTTACTGGTTGATTTTTAAAATAACTCTTGGAAGTGCCCCGCCTCCGGGGCACATCGTTACACCCCCTAAGAACTCCAAGGTACTCCATAAATCCAATTCAAGAGCAAGGAAGCTAAAAACATTAGGCAATGCAACGAGCTGAAACAAAGCGTGCGTATCTTATTTTCGCTTCGGGCGCAACAGCTCCAAGCAGAGCTCCTCCTAACGCGCCGCCGAACTCAACGAAGCATCGCTGTCTTCACGCAAGCAAGCGCGGCCGGCAGAAATGTGCGGCTCCTAATTTATATAAATCAACTACATTTCTGCGGGGCGTGCCTCTGCACAGTTCCTCGCTCCTCTGTATAAGAGCGCTTTTCTTCGCGGCGATAGAGAGGGCGCGCGCGCTCAAAAGCGCACGCCATGAGCCAGGTCGAGTAAGAAAGCAGTTTATTCACGCGGCGCCACGAAGCGCGCTCGGCGCGCGCTATGAAGGGGCGAGAGGTGGGCGAGGTGGCAGTGCTCGGGATTTAGAATCCCCGCAGCCGCTGCCAGGTGAAGAATCTTTGTGTCAGCGCTCCTTAATAGCGCCGCAGCCGCCGCCTTACCTCTAATTGCCCAAATTGGGGGAGTCTGAGACTCGCTTGAGTGCTCGCCAATCGGCTCGTTAGAGCAGGCCGAATCGGTGCTGACGTCCGCAAAAGTATGCGCTGCTTCCATCTCCTCCGCCGCCCCACCAGCAACACTCGTCGCTGCCAGGCAGCCGTGGAGGCTTATTTTGGCACGCGCTGGAGCGGCAGTCTGTTCGCGCCTGTCGCTGGTTAAAAGGGAAGCGACCTCTTCCTAAGCTTCCACAGCGCCAGACGCTGCTTGCGGGTGCTGTAGTTGCAGCCGTTACTGCACTGATTCCGCGCGCGCATTCTGCGCCATTCAGCCCGCCGGTGCGAGTCTCCGCACGAAGAACGCGTGGCCTCCCCGTCGCGGCGCTCGCGTCCCGAGTCGATCATGGTTAACCGCACCTGAATTAATGCGAAATGTATCGTCGTTCCCCATTGCGTGGCTTCGCGCACAACGGTGCTTTCTGCTATTTCTGAAAAAATAAAACCGGGCAAATATGTCTCGCGGACAACTTACGCACCGCGTACGGAAGCAGAGCCGCATTAATTAAAGCGCGCCGCAGGGTCTAGGCGACACAACGAAGGCGGTCGTACTTCAACACTTGTGTGCCCGCCGCGGTAGCTTTGCGGCTATGGCATTGCTCGAGGTCACGTATTTGACCAAGACAGCCGCATTTCGACGGGGGCGAAATAAAAAACCCTCGCGCACTTTGCTATAGGGACGCGTTAAAGAACATAACGGTGCCAAAATTAGTCCGGAGTGCGCCACTACGGCGTGCCTCATAATCCGATTGGGGTTTCGGCACGTACAGCCCCATAATCGAATTCAAGTTTAACGCTTCTGTTACGATGCGATGTGCCATGTGAGGCAATGACAATCCTCAACCCTCTAAGAGGTATGAAATATCGTGCACAACAGCGCCTCGAGCAAATACCTCTCCCTTTGTGTTTTGTGTACTACGCAGACAAACAGCAGTGGTGCACGCAAGGTAAGGTTTAACATCAACTCACCACTGTCGTGTTGGACAAAACGTTCAATAACTTAAACATTCGCCGTCAACATCACCGCTATTTATCGTCAATCAAAGCAAACAGCACAGGAAGCTTCGCTTACATCGGTGTCAGAGTGCGTGGGATCTGTATAAGCTTTAGTTTGTGTCTAATAAATCCCAGTTTTCTAGAAGCAGATGAACAAACATTGTTAATATGCTTACCCCGTGATAGTCGACTTGTAATCTTGACTCCCAATTGCTTAAAGTTGTCGACTTTGATCAAGGGATGATTTTTTAACGTCGAAAATTTAGTACATTTAGAACAGAATGTCTGTGAGTGTGAGTGTCAGCCAGCTACACAGACACTCAAGTAATTTCGGCGCTAGTCCTCGTCGTCTTCTCCAACGTGCTACTGAAAAGCACAGGAGCTCGTCTGCTTCACTAAACGTGTTACAGATGTTTCGTAGGCTTTGTTCTGACGCGCGTCGGCAGCTCACGCTTTTGGCAGCTCTTAGCAATGCAAGTTCAAAGCTCGCGCCTATCTGCTCCGGCGAGCTGACTGTAAGCGCAAATAAAGATGGCACACCAACATGGCTGCACTTCCGGCTTAACAAAAACGTGACGTAAGGGCCCCTCCTATTTTGTTTCTTTCTTCCGTTGTCGCAGCATTCCTTCATTCATACACATTAGCGCGCATCTGCACGTATACTTCGAGTAAGAAACCACTGGCGACTGTGTGTGTCCCCCACTGGTTCTGCGTCTTGGTTTTAGCTGGATCCTTTTTCCTTCAATGTATAAGTACACGACTGTTTTTTCATGTCGCCTCCATAGAGATGCGGCTGCCGCGGCAGGGGTCGAACCAACGATCTCGAGATCAGCATCGCAAAGCCATTTATCCGCTGGGTTACCGTGGCGTAATAGACCCCCGTGTAGCGCTGTGTAACACGGGCGACCTGTTGCCTGACGTGAGTTTAAATCCCTGGTCTATGCGATGCCGCGAATTCGGCTGAAAATTATTGGTAAGTCATCGCTATAGAAACGATAGAGAAAAGATCGTGCGCAGAATGACACGGCGCCGAAGCTCGCAACATCTGTAATAAGATGCCCGCTACCCGTTATGCAAAGGCTCTGGCTTCTGTGTATCTTCCTATATTAACCGCGCTGGGACGCCCTCTCAACACCATTCTGCATAGCCCCCCGTGACGGCAGTATATTAGATTCCCGTTCTTCACCGCTCGCGTTGTCTGTCGACTCAGGTAAGTGCAGCAAACAACGCTGAAGCTTTCTCATCGCGTCCCTGTTTCTTTTGGCGTTGCTGGCTAAGCGCAAATGCATTATATGTGTTTGCTTTCGCTACGGTCGCCAATATACGTACTTCGCATCACGGAGAGAAAAAAGATTTTAAAAGGAAACCGCTGAGCATGTTACTGCACTGGAGACGGCCCGTATGCAAATCAGAGCATGCGATAATGAGCAAAGCAAACAAATCGCTTTCTTTTCTTCTTATATAAGTCTCTGTGCTCACCACGCGCCCTTTCCACCTCACTCCAGGAAACAAAGATGTGCCCATATGCTGACGTTAAACGCTACCGCGCGAAAATTGAATCAGGATTTCCCGAACCTCACACCATGGTTGTTTTATTGAGTTAGAAGGGCGGCAACAGCGCGTGTGCCCTTGTGCGAAAAGGAAGCAAGAAGCCATCGACCGTATAAAACCAAGAGTGTTTGAAAGCCCGAGGTGAAGTTGCCAAAGCTGCCCTGGGCTCGTCGCTTCTGAAGCTGCTTTTCAGAGGGCGCATCTCTCGATCATGGCGACGTTCGAGCTGGCCACGAACCTAAGCTTCACATGTTCTAACCACTTCCGTTCTGTACACACGGGGAAACTGTCGCTTTTTCCCTCGAGATTCTGATGCTCTCCTGATGCACTTTAGCGTACTCGAAGAACTTCTTTAGCGTATCTTTCGGCATTTGCAGCGAAAACCATAGGGTAATTAAGCGAAAAATAAGGAGAAGTAATGTATGTTGAAGACACATAGAATAAAGGCTCCCGCTATTCATTAATGTCACGCTTTAAAATTCCTATGACTCTTTTCTGTTTTCTGAGCCCACGAAGGTTGTGGGTTCGGTTCCCACCTGCGGCAAGTTGTTTTTTCATCCACTTTAATTTCCATTAATTTATCTTTTGTTCATTCCATTTATTAAGCACAAGCAATTTCTCCTATGTTGTCCTTGGTGTCAGTGTTTGTTGGCTTCTCATGATATGACGTACGAGGCAGGTAACTTGTACTGAATAATTTGCAGTTATTCAATAATAATGCTTGCCTCACATTTAAGTAGCCCATATTTGAATTTGTTGGTTTGGCCAGGACAAACACGGCGCCGTGTTTGTCTCCTCCTCATTCTGGTCCTGTCGTTTAGCGCTGTTTGAATTTTATTGTTACCATGCAACACCGACTCGCCCAATCCGCTGCCCTTCTGCTGATTATTTCGCCCGTCTCACTGTATTTTTATGCCTTTAAAATAATATGAGATGTTCCAGTATCACATTTATCTCGTTCAACGAACATGACGCTCTAAGCGCTCCTGGTGACGGGTGTTCCCTCGTTTCATTACTCTCAATTCAATGGTGCTGCAGCTGCTGAATGCAGCTGTTTCTCTTTTACACACTCCTCAGCAGACCGTACATGTAGTTGCAACGGTATTACATGCATATAATAAATGATGTAACTAAGCCTCTATTTTTTTTCCAAATAGACTCCATGCGAACTTTACATTTCACTTTGTTTAGAAATTAGAAATATATTCAATATTTGATGCGATGATCGGCTCATCTTTATCGAATATTCGTATTCGATTCGTAAAGTTCACTGCTCGAATGCCCCTTCATGTCCCTCCTTTCTTCTTCTTCTCTCTCTCTCTCTCTCTCTCGCCTTCGACAAACTCAGTGCATATAACTGATGCAGCATTCGAAAGATAAATACTGTGCAGAAACCATCGGATACGAATGTAAAAGTAAGCGAAGCTTGGCTTCTCGTCTTTCGGGCAAAGCAGCTTCACGTGCTGCGTCGTTCTTCACTGGCAAACGGGCCGTTGCACTGTCCGAATTCTGAAAGCTTTTGGTAGGCATCTCTGTATACCTTTTGTCGTGTGTACCAGTGCGCGACCGGACGGGGACCCGCGTTCGGCGGCCGTAAGCAGTGTTGCACAACACGCAACGAACGCCGGGTGCGTCTTTCCTGCTGCCAGCCGAGCACTGGGCCGCTATCTTGTACACGTTCTAAGAGCAGACGTTCGATTTCGCCTCGCGCGATTGCCCAGGCTGCGCCGATATCGCGGCCTAGGCCAATCTAGTCCAATCGCGTGAGGCGAAATTGAACGTCGGCTCTTAGAACGTGTACAAGATAGCGGCCCCTGGTGTCCACTCCGCCGCAGCGACGGATCACGGTTCGCACCCTCCCCTGCACAACAGTCCCCTCCCCCCACACCAGTACCTGCTCTCCAAATTTCCGTTCTCCACAATCCTACCTTCGATCAGTGCGCCAGAACCAATCCGGCTCCACCAAGTAAGCTTCGCGTTAAAACTCAGTTTTTCATATCCGAAGCAGTGCACAGGCAGGGAAAAATTTGCTGAGCATTAATTCATGGAAA